>NC_064920.1:203418872-203727122 GCF_023897955.1 Schistocerca gregaria | reverse complement strand
ACAGCTGCTCACTAACCACAAGACCACAGCACTCCTGAGCTCATACCATCCTTGGTGTTGTATCCTGCCCATGGACTACTCAGTTTCTATATTTTGCTTATTTTTTTCATAGTTCCACACAACTTCTTCCTGTTTTCTCGATTTATCTGTGTTCACTTTTTCAAGGCCTGTACACTGTGCCAACTTATAACTAAATCTGAGGTGGGTGTGATGGGGAGGTTCCCTTGTTAATATCTTAGGTAAGATACAACAGAGAATAACTTGTACACGGTTATTTATATGTGACAGCATGCTCACCAAAAACTAAAAATTTATTTTAAACAAAATGTTATTAATTCAACTACCTACAATAATGGTAACTCCAATGACAAATATATATGAGAGAGAAGATTTCAGTTTGGACTGAAGAGTGGAATGTGAAAACTGTTTACATTATGAATAACTGGATGTGTCGTATAAGTCTTAACAAAAATTCTATTAAAGTATTTTCCACTGTAAACTGTTTCAAATGTTGTTACATAGTGATTAGTGTAAGTTGAAAATTATGGCATGACCATAAAAATATAACTACATAATAAAATTACAGTGCATCATGATGTTTAGGAATCTTAGTATGTTACATTATACTTTAGACTTCGAATTTGAGTGACCACCCCATGTTTTGCTACCTTCACAAAACTATCCCTCTTTCCTCTCTGAGCAGGGATCTAATGGAATGCAAGCTATGATAGTTTTGTCTACTGTTACATGTGCCTGTTGACAGTACTTGGATTTTTGCCTCCTAAAGGCAAGTACAGGTTAGCCTTTCTGCTTCATTGTAATTTTACAGCTCATAATATTTTTAACCAAGGGCAGCCCTGCTCCAAGCGAAGTGGTTTTTCTGATAATGAGTAGGAGCCTTAGCACATCAGATGCAACAATAAACAAATAAATTAATAAAAGTAAAATAACTATTATATATATGTGGTCTTTAAATTTCCTTACACCCAAACAAAAATCTTAGTGTTCCAACTACGTTTTGGTAAAGAAATACTTGAAAATTTATCTGTGTTAACGACTTAATAAAAATGTTAGGTCCATAGTATAGCATTAGGAAACTCACTGAGTGTCTGGTTCTGGGATGTTTTCTGGTGATTTGTGTGATTCACCACCAATCCACATCAGTCCATAATCAGCAAGAAAACTCTGGAAGAAATTCATTATAAATCATCATATCACAGTTCCTTCTTGTACTCACCATTATATCTAATAGGGAAGCAGATTAATAATATTACATATATAATCTGAAAAAAACCTTCATTAATTCACTCGTTGCAGTCACATAGGTATTAAGCTGTAAATCATGTAGAAATGTTATGAGAAGTGAAATGAAAAAACTCAGAGACTTACATATTCAAATTTATTATCTCAAAGTACTTTTATCTAATTAGAGATAATATAAGCAGGACCCTTTTTGCAAAAGTTTGAACTGGCACTGAAAATACTGCTTTACACTTCCACATGCCTTCAGTTACTATGTCTTCTTTATCCTCTATTTTTAACTTGCATATATCTGTATCAACAAACATAATCTGCACGCAACTGTACAATGCATGGCAGGGGACACTTCATGCCAATATTGATTTTCTGTCCTCTTCCAGTTGTGTACCGAGTATGGGAGAAACGATTGTCTATATGCCTCCATATGCACTCTAATCTCTCCTTATCTTATTTTCACACTATAGAATAATGGCTGCACAGTCTTCTCTGAATACAGACATTCTGTATTTACTCAACAGGATTTTCTGAGAACTGCATCATTTTTTCAAGGATTCCCTTTTAAGTTCCTTAAGCATTTCTGACAGGCTGTCACACGGGCAATATTTGACCAGTTATGATACTAGCAGTGTGTCTCTGAATTTGTTTGATGTCCACTGTCATGCCTCTTTGATAAGGACTTCAAATACTGGAAGAATAGTCTACAATTGGTTCACTCTCGCATTTTGTATGCGATTTCTTTACAGATACACTGCCACTTTCCCAGAACCCTTCTAACAAATCTAAGTCTTCCACTTGACTTACCTTATATTAGCATGTGATAGCCCCATTTCATATCACTTCAAGATGTTTATCAACAGCCTTGTAAATGCACACTCTTGGGTTCTTTCTCTTTGTTATACATAAGAGCTTACATTTATCTATATTTATTCTGACTAAATCTTTCTGTATCTCCTTATCATCGTCTACATATGCATATAGGTGGTGCCTGATAAACTTAAGGTTTGTCTGCAGTGTGTCTGGTTATGACCTTTTAACAGCCTTGAACAAAAATCCTTAATTTCTTACACAAGAGCAAGTCTGTTTCCCTTCATGTCTGAACACAGTATCTTCTTCGCAGTTGTGCAGTATTTCCTTGCAGTACATGTATGTGCTCCAGGGCATCTTCATAATGTATCATGGCTCAGGATGGCAAACAGCTTTCCAAGTTCACTGTGTAGCACTCTGGTCAGCAACAATATAGCTTAAGGCAACACCTTGTAAGCAGTTTATCTGTCTTAGCTATTAAATGACCACAAAATAAATATAGGACTACCTGGATAGCAGGCCTTCATGAATCATTGATCATGTGTGAATAAACATTATGTGACTATGTTGAAACATTATGTGACTATGTTGGGCAGATTGGAATAAGCTTAGTACTGACAGCAACATAATATTATTACTTAAAAAATATTACTCCAGTAAAACTTGCTCAAACTAGCACATGTAGAATTCAGAAATCTGCCCAGACCATACAAGTATTTCAGTCCGACGCATTCAGTGCACGTTCATATGCTGATATCTTGTATAAAGCGGAACATGCCTAATGCAGAAATGGAAAACAAATCTGAGAACATACTTAATAATTCATTGTGTAATAGGAAAAGAGCCTATACAGTACTACTGCATTACAATTCATTAGCTATTCATGACTCTACAAGGATGTTACTTTTAACACCTCTGTTAAGCAGCACAAAACCAAGAAAACAGGTCCAGTGCAGTGCAGCACTGCTGGTGTGAACCTAAAACCACACCACTCTGTGCAACAACGAATAAGTTACACTAAGTGTCGGTACAGTACCTCAAAGGATACGATTTGTTTGTCAGTACTCTGTTTGTTGGCTTTCTCATTTTCCTCATTACTAATGCACGCCAGCGCATACAGGAACATTGTTGCCCGTCTACTAACACCCTACTGCAATGTGTGCAGTGAAAGAGGTAGGTATTTTTCCGTTAAACAATGGTTTTACCCTACAAGTTCATTATTTTCTGCCAGTTTCAGTTGACTAGTAGCACTTTAAGAGATACAGCAACATGATATCAAACAAACAGTATGTGTTATTAACACTTAATGAAAAGATTAATATAATTGAGGCAAGTGAGAAAGACAAACTCTCTGTGCGCAGAATTGTGTTGCATTTCAAACACATATTTATGAGACTTTAAGAAACAAGGATAAGATTCAGGACAAATGGATGAAAGGGAATTGGCAGATTAAAAGAAAGACGAAGAAGACTGGAAATGAAGAAATTAACAAAATAGTGTGGGAAGGTTCGTTAACTGGGTCAGCAAAAAATGTACGTTTATCTGGATCCATGTTGCAGAGGGAGGCTCTGTAAGCCACTACAGAGCTTGGAATTATGGAATTTAAGGCATTCAGAGGATGGGTGGACAGTTTTGCAGCTAGGCATAACATTGTGTGGAATGAAGTGTGTGGGGAAGTTAAAGATGTGCAGGAAAGTGTAGTAACAGAGTGGAAGACCATACTGTCCAACTTAATTGTGAAGTATGATCCTAAAGACATGTTCAATGCTGATGAAACTGGACTGTTTTATTGCACACTGCCTTCAAAATTGCTAGCAATTCGAGGTGAAAAATGCACCGGCAGAAAAATGTCCAAGGAAAGACTCACTGTACTGCTATATGGAAACATGTTAGGTGAAATGGAGAGGTGATTGGAAAGGTGTCAAAACTTCTTGTTTCATAAAAATAGACATCAGTAAGCTTCCAGTCACATGGTGAAACAATAAAAAGGCATGATGGTGAGTGATGTTACGGAAGAATGGCTGGGCTCTTACAATGCCAAAATGAAAAAAGGAAATCACCAAGTTCTCCTTTTCTTAGACAATGCAACCTGTTACCCGAAAGTAATGTTACTGAATGTGAAATTGGCTTGGTTCCCTCCAGCTTCAACTAGCCTCACAGAACCCATGGACCAGGGGGTTATTCAAACATTCAAGTGTCATTATAGATCATTAATGGTGCAATCTCTTATTCTTAGTTTTGAAGAAGCTGAATGTGCGTTTCCTCTTGAATGGTCAGCTTCTGTCCTGGATGCAGTAAATTGGCTGGCTTAGCAGTACAGGAAATAAAACCCAAAACTGTCACCAACAGCTTCAAGATGCTTCTGAGGCCATCAGCTTTCAAGAAAATGCAACAGCAATTGCTGAATTAATGAATATGTGAAACATTTCATGTAGTGCAGATGATTACATTTGAAGTGATGACTTTCTGTCAACTCACTCCACTTTCACTTCAGCATCAGATTTAATAGAAATCCACAACACAGAGGATGATGAAGAAGAAACAAAGGAAGAAGAAGAGAAGCATAATGATGTCCCTAGAAAAATAGATAAGGTTGAAGAAGCAACTGCATGCATAAACGATGTTATGCAATTTGCACCTCACACAAATTCTCCCAACTTGTTGGAACTATTGTATGGTGCAAAAAATGCCTAGAAAAACAGTTTTGAACACATTGAAACAAGTCTCCCTCCTTGATATGTAGCAAAAAAGTGAAATGTAAAGCAAATAAACATGGGGATAATATGCATGTACATAAAATAATAAACAAACTTAAATTTTGAGTAATAATATAGAAATTCTGTGTTATTTATCAATGAGTGTAATAGTCCAGTGTTCTATTGTCCAATATACAGTAAATGTACATCCACTGTGCTGGAGTGAATGTACGTACAGTATATGCACAATTACAAATTTTTAATGTACTTTTGTGCATTATACCTGACAAGATTTTACATAGCCCAGTGAGTTTCAAGTAATCCAGAAACTTATCCAATTTGGAAAATTATTTTAGTCCCAGGCAATTCTGTTTTGTGCAAGTTTACTGTACTTAAAAACTATTACTTAAGAATTCTAATTGTATGAATACTATATTTATTGAGCACACTGTTTACATAAATTCTAATTGTTGATACACACATTGCTCAATCTCTAACACAGTTCTGCTTTTGCTCTGGGATAATCTATAACTTTCAAATGATGACCTGAGGTTTTATTCCTCCTCTCTCCTGACCCTGACAGTTTTAATGCTTTTTTGTCTGTGCTGCAGTTCTGTAATCAAATGCTCTACTTTAACCAACAGTTAGCTTTAGAAATATAGTATTTTCTGTAATCTACAGCTACAACTCCCCTTACCTCTTTGCTCACATGTATTAATTATAATTAATCACTTAATTTAATACTTCACAAAACTGACTGCCTACGTTTCCTCATGCCTGCATACTTGATACACAACCATTCATGACACACAAACCATATGCAATGTTTTGTGCAAGAGCTGGTCAGCATATCTGGTTAAATAGTTAACTTTTGCCAATGGTAGTGCACTCATTCCACTTATCTCCACTTCTCCGCTACTACTAAGGAAAGGGATGAGCACACCAGTGGCCAGAGCAAATGGAAAAGTCACTATTTGAAGACAGCAGGTGCAGAGTTACAAGATATTATACCCTGAACAGTTATCAATAAATAAAAGTAAAAACAGTCATGCTCATTTCATGAGAAGGAGAAAATGAACTTCCACATTTTATGTGTCACATAGAGCACCATTTTCTCTGACAATACGGTTTTATTTGTAATCTGGATATTATTGTGTTTAGATATGGTAAAATGATGTGGCTCAGTGTGTAGGTGCCAGATTTCAGATCCAAAGGTCTGGAATTCAATTCTAAGTCAACACCGGGAATTTTATTTCTGTCACCTATAACACCTTGCCTCTGACAAGTATTTGTTAATCTGAAAAATGCCAAGACAAATGATGGCATGGAGTCCACATGAAACTTGATAAGTCTGTTCTGTAGTTCCACCACCATTTTTGGAGAATTACTGTGGCAGCATAGCTGCACAGGATATGGATATGCCGGTTACAGCAACAGGGATGTTTATGCACTGCAAGATAGATCAGGTCAGGCACTGGAAATCTTCCAGCAGTGGTAAGACTGGGTGGTTACAGGATGGCTCAAGCAGTTTTTTTTTCCACTGACAGGTAGCAGAAATCTTGTCAGGTACGTGAGCAGAACTGGTACATTAGCACAAAAAATTGGAAGAGGTATTCGCAGCCTAACAGAACTATAGTGACAAGAAGGCTACACCATAGGTCAGCTAGTGCCCACCATGAGCCCAGTCAGCTACCACTGTCAAACCCTCTTCTAATACCTCGCCCTTCTTCTTGAGCTTGGTGCATCTCCACTGGTCCAAGCTCACTCCTACCCATGAGTTGTGATCAGGATGGTACAGCCACTAACCCTTCTACATTGGCGCGAGTGCCGTAGCACCTCACACCGTCACTTGCATGAGGCTAGATTTCCCACCAAGAGGTTGTCGTCTTCTACCAAAGTTCTGGCCATCTTCCACACAGCTGATGCCTCCCACAAACAGCTCCAGCACAACTAACTAGCTGCCCAACAGTCATCAGCATTCTGGTGACCAAGTGAGGTGGCACAATGGTTAGCATACTGGACTCACACTCGGGAGGATGACAGTTCAAACCCGCTCTGGCCAACTTGATTAAGGTTTTCCATGATTTCCCTAAATCTCCACTGGTCCACACCAGTTGGTGACAGAAGACAACACCAATCTGTGGATGAAGAAGATGACTCGATTACTACAGGGTTGCAGTTTTGTCAACATATGGAGGGGATATAATTGAAAATCAATGAGACTTTTGCCAAATGTGTAGCTGTATTGGTAAGTTCAGTAGTCGCAGACAATGTTCTTTGAGTGTGTAAATAGGAATGTTAGTTTTGTAATATGTGTTATCACAAGCAAGGGGTATATATCATTCTGTAGAAGTATATAAGGTGGTGACAATGTGTAGCAATTCAGGAGGTGAAGCTGAGGTTTATCAACGAATGGTCATGGTTTTCAGGGTGTGAGTAGTAATTAAGGGCAGTCACTCAGGCAGAGTAACTAACTTATGGTAAAAGATATTATGATATATTATGATAACCTTATCGTTAAGTGTCTTTGTCATGTTTTGCTGGCTTACTTTTCCCATAACCTTTCAACAGTTTTGTCCTCTTAGTAAACAAAATCTATTTATATTCTATTAAATATAAAGCCAGTTTTATACATCATTCATTATTATGAATTTAAATGTATTACTCCTGTGCATTAAAAGATACCAGTAGATTTTAAACAATTTTCTTCTCTGCATTTATAATTATGCTGAAGCACTTACAAATATGATAATTACTCATGATTTTTGTATGCAATTGTTTCCAACACTGGTGATCTTTAAATGAGGTTCATTCAAATGAAACATGGTCAGTCCATCTATCTTTGCCTTACACGAAAGGTGGCACCACATAACTGCAGGTATCATGGCACCATCTATTGGTAGAGAGACTGATGCATGTGCACCGTTTGATGTTGCATAGCGCCAGTGTGGTTTCACGCCAAAGAGAAGGTGGTCACACAAATTATCGTCCACTACTGAACATGCAGGTGAGTAAGCAGGAACAATGAGAAGTGATTCAATTTTTGGCGGCAGAGGGAGTTGGAGGCCGTAAAATGTATCGACAGATGAAGGCTGTGTATGGTGAGTACAGTCTGAGTCATTCAAGTGTTGTGGAATGGTGCAAACGATTCCTTGAGGGTCACGAGTTACTGGAGGATGATTCTTGTCCTGGACAGGCTCATCATGTCATCACACCGGAAATTGTTGCAGAAGTAAATGCTTTAGGCTTGGGCAACTACAGAATCACCATGGACAAGATCCATCAGTTACTGGGTATTAGCATAGGGACAACCCACACCATAATGAATCAACACTTGAACTTTCGAAAAATCTGTGCACAGTGGGTTCCCCACCAACTGAGTGCCGAACAGTGCAATACTCGAGTGGTGCTGTCTCTGAGTCATCTACATCACTATCATGAGGAGGAATATGGCTTTTTGTCGTGTATTGTGACAGGTGATGAAACATGGTGTCACCTTTTTGAACTGGAAAGCAAGCAGTTGTTTTATGAGATTTCACCACCTCCTAAGAAATCAAAGGCCGTGCACACCAGTTCTGGTTAAGGTCATGAAGTCCTTCTTTTCTGGCCACAAGGGCCCACTGCTTCTCTAGTTCCTGGAACTACCACCAATGCCCAGCGTTATCAAGCCACTTCACAGAATCTTAGATGAGCCATCAAGTCAAAATACTGAGGCATGTTGTCCAATGGCGTTATCCTCCAGCATGATAATGCCCGCCCATATAGGGCCAATGTGATGAAGATGACATTGCAGCAGTTTAGGTGGAAACTGCTAGAACATCCACATCTTGACCTTTTACTGTGTGACTTTCATATGTTTGGACCTCTAAAACAAACTATTTCCGGACATCAATTCGAAACAGTCAATTAAGTGTGTGACTGAGTCTGGGCCTGGATCCAACAACAGCCTAGTAGCTTCTTCAAGGAAGGAATTAACTGGCTAGGTTCATAATGAGATAAATGTGCCAACAGTTTTGGTGACTATTTTTGAGTATATGTACTATGTATAAGTACATTTTTGAGTTAATAAAATTGTTACCACTACTTTACACTAGCAACTTGGTTTCATTTGAATGAAATGTAAAGGCGTCAAGACAGCAAGTAGAATAATGGAACAGACTTGCAACTGGTTCACTGCAAACAGTTTAATTTTTAATGCACAAAGACTACATTACACAACACCAATTACGTAAAAATATGTCACAGATACAAGGAGTAGGGGTCAGTGGTGGTTAGATCGGCTTCCTGTGTGAAGCAGTGAAGCATCCAAATGTATAATAAACTGAGGTGGCAACAGTGTAAGGATAAATTAACCAGAAAGATTAGTTATGTTTTCTTTCCATTTGGAAATTTCTGCCATTAAGTTGGCCTGGAGATGGGGTTGTTAATATACAGTACTTTGCATACTTTCACTCTGTACTTGGGTGACCAACATTAGTCATGCTTTTAAGGAAGATGACCAACAGCTAACCATTATTTCAAAGGAGGTTTAAATTTCAACTGTGCAATTATATTACATTTTCTTGGAATCGATAACAATGGAGTTATAAATATAAACAAAAACTGGCACACTTTGGTTAATTTTATTCTATTACAGAACATGTTACATATTTTGGGCTAACTCCACAAACTGAGAGAACGTTTTTAGAGTGCAAAAGCATGTAATAAGACTCCTCACATTCTCTTCTTTTTTCTGAAGAAGTCTAAACAGGGAAAAGACTATATGTCGACAATCAATTGTTATACGAAAAGTTTTCAAGATCTGTCAGTCAGGGAACTTGAACTACCAATAGCGGTTCATGGGATTAATATTTATAATTGGGATCACTGACAAAATACACAGCAGAAATAGGCAGTCAATGAGGGAACCAAGAGGGTTAAAATAAATATTGCTGTATATGGCAGATCCCATGAAATATGGGAGAGTTGGTCATCCTATTTGGTATTATCCTGTGGCATACTCATCTGAGGAAATGACCATTTATTCACAAAATTATAGGTTTTGGCCATTAAGGCCTTTGTAAGCAAATGCAATTTGCACACACGACTGCAGACGTGGGTGCAAGTTGCGTTTGTGTGTGTGTGTGTGTGTGTGTGTGTGTGTGTCTATTGTTGACAAAGGCCTTAATGGCAGTCTGATATATTGTATACAACACTGGTGACGGGATGTGCACCACATGACAAGAATATGTTGTCGACCCATCTAACTTGTACACTTGGCGTATGGGTAAAAAGATTCTTCTACCTTGACCGATTTAGGTTTTCCTGTGGATGTGATAATCACTCCCAAAAAAGTGATGAAAACATAAGAGTTTGTCACATAAACTGCAACAAATCAATTCAACAGTTTCACAGTCACACAGTTTTCCCTGTGCTCTGTCAAAACATATGTTTTTAATGTTTTCAAATTTTTCCGTGTGTAGACCGTCAAATCCTGCATATGTCCAAGCAAATCTGAACATGTCCTGGAATTTTGGAGAGCGAAGCTGATTATGTGTGAGTGCCTGAACTTTGATAATTGTCTGAAAATAAAAAATTAAACTTTCCACTTGAGGGAACACTTGAACCGAGGACCTTTCGTACCGCAGCTGCTCATGCTAACCACAGGACCACGGTGTTCCTGAGCTCACACAATCCTTGATGATGCCTATCTTGCACATGGACTACTCAGTTTGTATATTTTGCTTATTTTTTTCATAGTTCCATACAATTTCTTCCTGTTTTCTCGATTGATCTGTGTTCAGTTTTTCAAGGCCTAACCACTGTGCCAACGTATAACTAAACCTATGTGTGTGTGTGTGTGTGTGGGGGGGGGGGGGGGGGGGGGGGTGATAGGGAGGTTCCCTTGTCAGTACTGGACTACTTTACAGGAGTAGACTGTTAATGAATAACCCCACTCATTTCACTTCTCTGAAGTCCTCCTTGATGGTGGGATTCGGGGGACATAGTGTATAAATGAATGAAGTAATATCAATATCTCCTAGAAAACAAAAGGCACTTTCTTCAGTTAACCAAAATGAACTTCCCACAAATCCTGTCCAACTGGAGCAAGTTGGAATCTCCAATTGAAATTGTGTGAAACCACTGGCTCTGAAAAATCTATCCCATGACCAGTGCTACTGCTGCCTAAGAACTAGTGCATGTTCTTGAAAGTGCTCAACAGTGTTCTACAGAAAAAAGTTATTTAACCTATGTGAGCACTTTCCAGCAAAGAGCAGATATTAATCAAACCAATGTACATAGTAAGGAAAGTCTCACCAGCAAAGTGTATAGTATTACTAGATGCTGTGCTCTTACATTCTCCAACTAATTCATTTTTAAAATTTCCAAGGAATTTTAAAAAACATAAAATAAATTCTAAATCCCTCGTGAAATCTCCAGAGGATTGTAAACTATAGCTTATCCCTCAATAAAACACACTCAAATATCGCATTTTTCACAGTATAATTTTCATTTACACCCAATTTGTTCAATTTGCTGTGAATTATCAATCTACAATCATAATTATCAGCAACAGAATGGAACACAAAAGTAATTAATAGTCAAGAACCATTAATGAGAAGACCTTATACTTATTCAAGAAGGCAAGAGAGGAAACTTTTCAGAAGACCTCCAAGATGTTTAGAGAATCATTAGAAAAGTATAGAAACATCAAACTAGTATTCAGAGGCAAATGGTACCATTACAGCCTTACAATATTCCCCAGTTAGTTAAAAATATGTCTTAAAGAATTAATTCAAATATGCCAGGCCCAGTATCACAGTGCATATTACCTCAAATAGTTGGCACATGAGCAAGTGTCTTGTCTTTCTTGAATTAGTGGTTATAGTGTTGCTCCTGCTGTGGAAGGCCATGCATACTGTGATACTATTGTTGTGATTGTGACTCAGTGCACTGGTTGTCATGCAATGGTAGCTGAATGCTCATTGTCTTGATGAATTCGACAGAGTATGAAATCAGAAATGCACAAACTCTTTCAATGTGTCTAAACATCACATCTCCTCATGTACACACAAGTGTTGCACACCTGGCCATACAGTATCCTCACATCACAGTTCAAACAATACTGCTTAACGTGACAGTGTTTGATTTTGCTTATTTATTGGCACTTCCTGACTTCGTATTGGTTCATGAAGTCCTTCCCTATCACTTGTATTCATACCACAAAGTGATTTTGCAGTGACCAACATCCAGTCTTCACATTTTCTTCCTTTTCCGAAACTTTTTGTTGATGCATTTCTGGTAATTTTTTACTCTGAAATACTTTCTTTCTCCTGTTATGCTAGCTTCTAAAAGGACTGAATCCTTCAATTACTAATCAGTTCCTATTACATTTTTGTATTTCCTTCTATATTCCTGGTTACTCCATGGGCCTCCATTCTTGTGCTGTAGTTGGACAGAAGCTGTTGCTGTGACCACTACTGTTACTAAAAAATCACAGTATCTGCAACCAAATCATTAAATTCATCAAGCCAACATCATTCAAGTTTCTAAGAATGTTACTTACCCGCGTCCAGCCATCCTGATTTAGGTTTTCCGTGATTTCCCTAAATCGCTCCAGGCAAATGCCAGGATAGTTCCTCTGAAAGGGCATGGCCCACTTCCTTCCCCACCCTTCCTTTATCCAACGAGACCGATGACCTCGCAGTTTGGTCTCTTCCCACAGACAACCCAAGCAGCAATGCACAAATCTACACAATAATGCCCCTGTGTTACTTTTTTTCTGCCTTGCAATGCTGTCTGCTCCAACTGTAATATAATGGTTCTATTCTGTTGAGCTACTGATGTCACTGCCTCATAGTATTATTAATCCAAGTTGATGATGTACTTCCATTACACATGTTATCAATGCCACATATAATCCACATGTCCCAAACTGAAATTGCATGCATGTGTGATGCAATCCTTAATGTTGTGTCCTTTACTGTTGCCTAAAATAGTTCCTTACAGTATGACTTTGCACTTTTCATAATCATTCACTGAATTCATAGGTCCTCAGAGTGGCAGCCGAAGTCCTGCTTGCTAATCAACTCACTCTACCAAGGACATATTATACAACAACTCCATCACAGAAGACTTTGTGGTTACATTACATAAATTGCAGTCATAAAAAAGGCATTCCACTACCAGGATGGCAGGTAATATAACATCAATTGGATCAATCATTTACTACACTGGTGTCCAATGACTTCCTTGATGCCCATGTACTTCCTTTGTCAGAAAAGTTCCAGGACAGGTTTTTTCTTTTTTATTTCAGAGTTTGTAATACTAAAAGAGCAACAAATGTTGTCTTTATGTTACTTTGTTTGTGTACATCCTTGAAAATACCTTGGTCATGTTTCCACATGAACTCACTAGGTGGCAGAGCTGTGCTTAACAACACACTGTTTGAGTTCTTGGTGCATTAGATGCAATGAATGCTAATTGTGAACAAAGAGTGAACTTTAAGGTCTGCATTACGCTCAGAAAAACCATAGTGAAACAGGGACAATGATTAGCCAAGCATATGCAGGAAAGATAGTTTCAAGATGATGTGTTTTTGAATGGCAGAAATGGTTTCATGAAGGCAGAGATTCAGTGCAGGATGATCCCAGAGCAGTTCGCCTGTGTACAACACATACCAATGCAAACACAACAAGTGTGTAAGGCAGTTATTGAAGAAGACTGTCATGTAACTATGTGTGTGATATCAGAAGAACTTAATCTGAATCTAGATGTGTGTCGTAAGATTTTACACAAAGATTTAGGGAAAACTCGTCTCTCACACACTAACAAATGAAGAGAAGAAAGAAGGACAAATAATTTCTGCTGAAATACGGCGAGAGCCAGACACGATTCCACATTTCCATCTATTATTACTGCTATGGATGAAACCTGGTGCTACCAGTATGACTATCACACAAAATGTCGACGTGCTGAATAGAGAAGTCATGGATCACCAGCCTTGAGAAAAGTTAACGAGAACCTTCAAGAACAGAGACAATGTTTATCACATTCTTTTACAGTACAGAATTAGTTCATCATGAGTGTGTTCTTCCAGGTCAAACAGTGAAACAAACTCTTTAAAGTCTTGAAATGTTTGTGACAAGCAATGCAATGTCACTGCCCTGATTTGTGGCATTCTCATGACTGGTCCTTACTGCATGACAATGCAAGAGCCCATAAGCTTTATCTCTTACTGAGTATCAAAGCACACATTCTGTTACTGCCATCCCATATCCTCCATATTCGCCCAACCTCTCAACTTGCAATTTTTTCTTGTTTCCATGAGTGAAAAGACGACTGAAAGGAAAGCTTCATCAAGATACTGGAGACATCCAATGGGCTGTGACAAATGAGCATACAAGCATGCTTGTTTCCAAGACCTCCAGACACTTTGGCAACTGTGTATAGATAGCCAAGGGGACTACTTTGATAGCAGCTAGGATCATTACTTGGTAAGTCCTACTAGCATTTGAAAAAAAGAAAAAAAAACTGCCTTGGAGCTTTTCTGACAAAGGAAGTATTTGATACTTGGCCATTCATGACAACTGACAGCACTCAACTGCACAAAGATGAGTGTCACACAGTCACTAACTCCCTGATTATTGCATCATGGGCTACCAAGGAAATAAAATGTGACCAGATTTTGTTGTTAGCAGCTCACGGTGTATAACATGGAGGCCTCAGTGATTGTGTACCTTCTAAGACCTGACAGTTCAGGAGTATTTTTTGCTAAAATACTGATTGTCTTCCAGGGCTGGCATTCTTCTGTTGAGTACTGAGAACAATATCCTACGTGCCATGCATCCACCTCAACACAATCAATGATTTCTACATTGGTGCAGGTTTATGCTATCCATGGACTTCCAAACCTAAGGTAATACCTGCTTTGGCCATGGGAGCTGGAGAGACTCCCATGACAGTCAACTGTAGTGACTACAATTATGTACATGTTATCACTGCCAATCCTGGATGTTCTTAGCACACAAGTGTCGCACACCTACATTATAGGACACATTTGGTTTCCCCTAGCAGATGCCACCATCATATAAGGTACCTTCACCTGCCTCATATTACAGAGCTCTCAGAATAAGAGGTGCAAAGGTACAAAGGCTCCAAGACTAATTGTCCATTTCCACCACAGAGCTGGAATGAGCTCGGCTGATTTCATCCTTACATTTCAAAACTAGCCTTTGAATCAACCAGTGAGACTTTTGAAAGGGTCTGTTGCCTTTCAACATGGTTATATAGCCACCATCAGATACATCCAAGGACCATGGGCCAAGAGACACAGTCTACAGATAGTGAGCTATAAGACCATGAACTTGATACTACACATAGTTCATCAGTTACCTGAGTGATAGTTGATCAAGTGATTCAGGCCAGCTCTTATTCTGCAGAATAAGCAAATGGACAAGAATTAATCATGGTTTTTGGTGCTCTGTGTAATTGGACTCCAACCTAGAGGCATCCCAACTCTGGTTCAATGAAAGAAGCAAAATGTTCAGATATGTGAACTTAATACCAACTACAAGAAATGTCTTAAAAAATGTAACTCAGTATTGGCTTATAAGTTAGTTCCTTACATGTTCCATTGATCAATCTCTCAGTAATTGTTATGATGTGGAACATGTCAAGTGCATAATATATGAACACATGAATGAAAGTTTTTTTTATGAAAAAAAGGTTAAAGCTTTTATAACCTACCCCATTCCCTTAAATGGCACAAAATACATATATTATACCAATATATTTATTTATTACTTTTCAAGAATCCATCTATGGTATTGAAGGACTTGTCAAGGAGATACGATTTCAATTTATTTTTAAAAATGTTACTGCTGTCTGTCATCTGTTAATTTATTGAAAAGTTTTACAGCACCATATTTTACCCCTTTCTGTGCCAAAGGTAGGTTAAGTAGAGGATAGTGTAAGTCTTTCTTTCTTCTGGTATTATGGTCATGAAGGTCACTGTTGTTTTTAAACTGGTCCATGTTGTTGAGCGCACATTTCATTACTGAGTAAATGTACTGTGAAGATGTTGTAAGAATTCCTAACCTTTTAAAAGGATGCCTACAAGATGTGTGACTATGAGCCTCACACATTATTCTAACCACTTTCTTCTGAGCAGTGAAAATTTTTGCCTAGGTGTTGAGTTACCCATAAATATTATTCCATATGACATCAGAGAGTGAAAGTATACAAAGTATATTAGCTTGCTAATTTCTATATTCTCAAAACTAGCAATTATTCTGACTGCAAAAGTTGCTGAACCTAGTCACTTTAGGAGATCCAAAATATGAATTTTCCAATTAAGATTCTCACCTATAGTACACCCAAAAACTTAGTATCCTCTACCCTGGCTAGTAACTTCTGTTGCTGTGTTATATTTACTGATGGAACTATACTCCTTGCAGTAAAAAAATTGGATGTACTGTGTTTTTCCATAGTTCAGAGCAAACCCATTCGCAGAAAATGAATCAATAACATTTCCAAAGACATTATTTGTATTATTTTCCACTGGAGTTTATTTTAATGGATTAATAATGATGCTTGTATCATCAGCAAACAGTGTCATTTAGCTTCTTGTTTCAGATAAGAAGGAAGGTAATTGACATATATTGAGAACAGAAGGGGACCCATGATCAAACCCTGCAGAACACCTAATGTAATTTCACCCCAGTAAGATGAAGTGGGAAACTTATTAAGTAACTTCAACCATATAAAGAAATTTTTTGTTTCCTGTTCTGTAAGTATGACTTAAACCATTCATATGCTATTCCATTTATAGCTTAGAATTGTAATTTCTGTAACATAATGTCATGGTTCACATAATCAATTGCTTTGGATAAGTCACATAAAATTCCTATTGGTGACATTTTACTATTTAAAGACTCTATTATATGAGTAGTGAAATTGTATAATGCTGACTCGGTGGAACAGCATTTTTGAAATCCAAACTGTGATTAACAAAGTATCCCATTACTTCTGGGATGGCTGAAAATGCTTTCAGCAAGGATATTGGTCAGTAATTATTGACATCTGTGTACCTTGAGTTAGTTATGCGAGAGATGTGACTCAGAACACCACATTGTTTTAATATCTCATTAGAGATGTCATCTACTCCAACAGAACATTTATTTTTCAAACATTTAATGATTTTCCTTATTTAAAAAGTGATTGTTAGATGAAAATTAATCTGACTAGGATTTATCAAAACTGACTATTATACGTACTGCTTAGCTTTTTCTTTTGAACTCCTCTCAACAATTTTTTCATCTACACTTAAGAAATGTCTGTTAAATAAATTAGCTACTTGTGTACCATTGGCTAAGATGGTCTCATTCTCTTCAACAGTAATACTACTTACCCCAGTGGTTACTTTTCCTGTATATCATTTAACAACATTCCATACCGCTTTGATTTTATTACCTGAGTTGTTAATTTCATCTCTAATATACCCACTCTGTGGGTCCCGCTGCGCTTTCCTTCATGGCAACCCCACAACCGAAATGGTCCCAGTTACAACAGTACCCTTCACATAATTTCTCCTGAAGCTGCTGGCCTACACCCCTCCTGTGAGTGCTACCTAGAAGCAGAATTCTTCTTTTCCTGTTCTGATTTGATCACAACCTGTGTTTTTTCATTAAGCTAATATTCAGCTTCAAATTACATTTAGCTACATCTGGATGAGGCCCTTCCTCCACTATTTCCAATATCAAGCCAAACTGATTTACTAACGGAATTTCTAAGGTTTTTCAACCGTTTCCCTTTTTTTACCTTTGCTTTCTAACTTTTCCCAGCACCCCATCTCTTTTTCCCCCCTTAACCTACATAATTGCAAATTTGTGTTTTTTAATTCAGCCTTAAGGACACAAATCTTTGGCTCCTGTTCAGCAATTTTTCTGTCACTTCTAAAAATCGTGGTTCAGTAGACATTAAATTAGGACTGGACAAATAAGAAATTGTAAAGCATTAAGTAAAAAATATTAAAATGTTTGTTTAAAATTATATGATGCGTAAAAGTTAAGGAGTCAGAAAAATTACATACGTTAATTAATGAACCATAGCAACACAACACATTGCAAAATGTGCATAGTGTATGAAGCCCACTTTATGTAGATCAAATGTTACAATAGACAGTACAAAATTATGTTCCATATTTTCCATGATACATAGAAACTGGCCTATGCTGAAAGTTTAACAGGGTTCCTTCCAATCACAGTGCAGTTGCTTCAACTCAATGTGTTCTAACATCTTTTACTGTATTAATGTATTTTAGTCTTACTCCACAAACTGTGGTGTCAATTTATAGCCTCAACCTGAAATACACTCCTGGAAATTGAAATAAGGACACCGTGAATTCATTGTCCCAGGAAGGGGAAACTTTATTGACATATTCCTGGGGTCAGATACATCACATGATCACACTGACAGAACCACAGGCACATAGACACAGGCAACAGAGCATGCACAATGTCGGCACTAGTACAGTGTATATCCACCTTTCGCAGCAATGCAGGCTGCTATTCTCCCATGGAGACGATCTTAGAGATGCTGGATGTAGTCCTGTGGAACGGCTTGCCATGCCATTTCCACCTGGCACCTCAGTTGGACCAGCGTTCGTGCTGGACGTGCAGACCGCATGAGACGACGCTTCATCCAGTCCCAAACATGCTCAATGGGGGACAGATACGGAGATCTTGCTGGCCAGGGTAGTTGACTTACACCTTCTAGAGCACGTTGGGTGGCACGGGATACATGCGGGCGTGCATTGTCCTGTTGGAACAGCAAGTTCCCTTGCCAGTCTAGGAATGGTTGAACGATGGATTCGGTGACAGTTTGGATGTCCCCTCGACGATCACCAGAGGTGTACGGCCAGTGTAGGAGATCGCTCCCCACACCATGATGCCGGGTGTTGGCCCTGTGTGCCTCGGTCGTATGCAGTCCTGATTGTGGCGCTCACCTGCATGGCGCCAAACACGCATACGACCATCATTGGCACCAAGGCAGAAGCGACTCTCATCGCTGAAGACGACACGTCTCCATTCGTCCCTCCACTCACGCCTTTCGTGACACCACTGGAGGCGGGCTGCACGATGTTGGGGCATGAGCGGAAGACGGCCTAACGGTGTGAGGGACCGTAGCCCAGCTTCATGGAGATGGTTGCGAATGGTCCTCGCAATTACCCCAGGAGCAACAGTGTCCCTAATTTGCTGGGAAGTGGCGGTGCCATCCTCTACGGCACTGCGTAGGATCCTACGGTCTTGGCGTGCATCCGTGCGTCGCTGCGGTCCGGTCCCAGGTCGACGGGCACGTGCACCTTCTGCCGACCACTGGCGACAACATCGATGTACTGTGGAGACCTGACGCCCCACGTGTTGAGCAATTCGGTGGTACATCCACCCGGCCTCCCGCATGCCCACTATACGCCCTCGCTCAAAGTCCGTCAACTGCACATACGGTTCACGTCCACGCTGTCGCGGCATGCTACCAGGGTTAAAGACTGCGATGGAGCTCCGTATGCCACGGCAAACTGGCTGACACTGACGGCGGCGGTGCACAAATGCTGCGCAGCTAGCGCCATTCGACGGCCAACACCGCAGTTCTTGGTGTGTCCGCTGTGCCGTGCGTGTGATCATTGCTTGTACAGCCCTCTCGCAGAGTCCGGAGCAAGTATGGTGGGTCTGACACACCGGTGTCAATGTGTTCTTTTTTCCATTTCCAGGAGTGTATATCAATTGTTTAACTTTCATGCTCTAACTTGCTAAGAAGATAATAATAAGGGAATGTTGTAATGCTTTACCATCCTACAAGTACTTGTAAGTTAAGTTTTAATTACTACTTATATGAGCCAGAGGCTTGCTTACTGCTTATGAAGACAACCCATACACATATGTTGTGGCCTGTCACATGCCTGCATGGCAGTGCTCTCAACCCACTGACTCCAAAGCCTGCATGCAGCTGACTTATCTTGTGTTCCTGCAAATTCACTTCCAGCTAACAGCCTCAGCTCTGTGGTACCAACCACTGTCTGTTTGGCTATACTTTAAAATACTTGCACCACCAGTCATGCCACCACGTTTCCCACAAACACCACTGCAGCATCAGGATGCTGCCATGAACACTTTACCAACCTTTACTAATGAAGTGCAAGAAACCCCTCTCCAGTGGTGAGTCTACTTAAGTTCAACATTGATGCACAGAGCCCCATTTTCTGTGTTTATCATTTGATATCATTTAAATACTTTCATAGCAGTCAGGGCTTGTCATATATGGAATAAGCATTGTATTGAATACAGACAGAATTGTAAACCTTTGTATCTGTATACATCTGAACATTCAAATATACTGTTATCAACTGACACTGAACTACAGCAACATTATGTATTACTTTCACTATTTTATATAAGATGTAGGATAGTTAATATCTGAATTCTCTGTCCACAAACTGCTCATGTTCCTCATTCCTGCATCCAGTAAAGGACTACAAAGTGTGTAAAGGAAGTTACAACAGTCTCCAGGTTACCAGGAAGTACGGTGAACTGCCTCTACGTCCTTGGCCCATGGCACCACTACCAACATTTAACAAATAAAATCCTACACCATCCTTTTCATAGCTTCCTTTAACCTAAAATTTATGAGAGTCAGCCTTCTCCCCCTCGCCTCCCCCTTTTTTAATTGTCATGAATTTCAAATGCAACTACACAGATTGAAAACCACAACCTTGACAATTAATTTATGACTTTTCAATAAAACCTCAATCCGTTTCCATAGTTCTGATCCTTTTTTAACTAGGTCATATATTACAGTGTGGTAAAACAGACAACTTTGCATCTGAAGCGACTGATGCATGGATGTTTTCACGGACTCCTCACCTTCAGAATGAATCCCTCGATGGAATTCTTTTAGCCTGAACATATGGGAGTCTGATGGCGCCAGGTCAGAGCTGTATGGGGAATGAGGCAAGACTTCCCATCCAGTTTTTGCAATCTCTTCAGTGGTATGGTCCTGCAATCTGCCATAGCTTTTGTTGGGTGAATTCACTGAGGATGAGCATTAAGCTGCTCGAGGGTTTTGACATATTGGACAGTATGTAGCATGCATACCTTCTAAATCATACCCTTTGCATTCCAGAACGCAGTATCAATAACTTTCCCTCCCAATCACACAGTTTTGAACGTTTTCTTCTTCAGTTAGCTTCTTTGATGCCATGTCACTGTCTGCTTTTTAATTCTGGTTCCAAAAAATAAACCCGTTTCCTTTCTGGTCACAGTTTTTTGCAGGAACTCCTCCCCCTCCAGATGGAAGCACTACAAGAAGTGGGAGGCAGTCGTCTTTCTCATCTCTTTATTCTGGTCAGTTAACGTTCTTGGAACTCAAGTTGCACGAACCTTTGAGTATCTCAGTTTGTTACTGAGAGTGCTAACGCAACACAAATCATCAGGAGCCACCTGTTGGTCACCATGAATAATATCACCAACTTGATGAATGTTGTGTGGAGTCACTGCATTCACCAGCCTGCCACTTAGTGTTTCTTCAGCCAATGGCGTTTGCCCTTCAGCTTTGCCACAGTGATGTAGTGACCAACTCATTGTCTAACAGTGCTGATAACAACTATTGCATTGCCATAAACATTTTTCTGTTTTTCATTAATGCAAATGGGCATTTCATCTTCTGCATACAAGAATTCTATCACAGAATGCTGCCTACTATGAATATCAATGTCGGACATTTAGCAAGTAACCACAGTACTGGCATCTGCTGACAGAAAGTAATTACTGCAGCGGACTGGAGATGCTTTGCGGAATAGAGCCATATTCAGATTTTTCACTGAAGAAGGAAAAAGTAAAAGGCATTACTTTTGGAGTGACTTACGTATACTGACCCTTGATTGGCCATTGAGCTCTTTTATTTAAGGTATAACTTTCTTTTTAAAAGCCCAAGTCATACATTTTATGGCCGCCCCAATAGCTGAGTGGTCAGCGAAGTGGTGTGTCACGCCAAGGGGCCCGGGTTTGATTCCCAGCTGGGTCGGAGATTTTCTTCACTCAGGGACTGGGTGTTGTGTTGTCCTCATTATCATTTCATCATTATCAGTGGAAAGCAATGGGAAACTACCACTGGAATCACTTCCCTAGATGCTCATGCGGTGGACCTCTCTGACGAGGCTTCCCCCATGACAAGACCTGCCATACGGCAGAACAGCAAGTTCATACATTTTATGTGCATTTTTAGTGTTTCTTGATCTAGAACATCTACTTCATTGTGTACATAAGTGTGATTAATTCACTTTAAGTTATCAGTCTATGGCTACATATACTAGGTAAATTATTGCATGCACTATGTACATACTGCAATATATCATATTATTATGGTTCATTCTGACTCTTAGCTATTGCACATCACAAAATTTTTAAACAAACATTTTATAGTTTTTACATACTCTTTTCAGGTATTATTAATTTTCCAGTAATATTTTGATGTCTGCTTATCCATAATGTAACCCAGTGTTAAGTAAAGTTTTGTAAGACACTTCTTGTAAGTAACATTCAATATGGCAGCCAGTGCAAAAGTATATTGTGCATCTCCTCAGAAAAATATAAATATTTCCATGAAAAAGAAATCGTGTGCAAAGTTTAAGGATGAAATATCGAAATTACACTTCCTGTTAAGTAACATTCAATATGGAGGCCAGTGTAAAAGTATGTCATGCATCTCCTGAGAAAAATGTAAATATTTCCAGTAAAAAGAAATTGTGTGCAAATTGTAAGGACAAAATATCAAAACTACACAAACAAGTATCCAGTCTACAGTATACTAAAAATGGAAATTACTAAACTTCAAACAACAAAATGTGAACTGCCGACAAAGGAAAGTGTGACGAAAATTCCTTCAGAACTACTGCCCTTTTCTGATGAGTGGTCTGAAAAGTTTTGCAAGAAGAAAACAGCATTATGAAAATTAAATTCAAGGCTCCAGAAGCTCTAATACCCCATTGTGAACAAGGAGCAGTGAAAAATCCTTATCATTTTTCATGTGAAAACTTGCAATCTGTTAGTCCTCAAACAACTGCTACAAAAGGAGAAAAAGTGCTTATTTTAAGCCCAGTCATGGAAGAAAATGGGGAGTGTACTAGAAGGCAAATTAAGTAAAAAATACAGTGTGCAAAGTATTATAAAATCTGGTGTGTCAAATTAACTGATAACTCCTCCATTAATGATATGTTAAATGTTATTGGCAGCACAAATGACACTGAAAAACTTCTGCAATTTTGGAAGAACATGACAGATTCTTTGGAGTATATGCTTAAACCCACACACAAAATAAATGTAATAATTCATCCAACACCGCTTAGACATCACGCACAAAGTCTAGATAAAAAAAATTGAGATCTGTAAATCGCATTATGTTAGAAAAAATCAACACTGCCACAGGCGTATGTAGAAAGTGATTAGCGTTGAATTTAGAGATTGAACACCTGTAAAGAAATAAATATACAAATCATGGTTTACATCTAAACAAACAGGGAAAGATCCGCATGTGTAACAGGCTTGCTTCTTTCATACACACAGTGGAAACTGAGAAACCAAGTACCAGTACAGGGAAGGAGCACATGCAAACACACAATCAGATAACAAGAGCCAGTCTCGAAGTGAAAGTGCCACTCACAAAAAAAAAATAGACAGTTATGGAACAGTATATAATAAAAAATAAGCTCACAGAAAGTCACAACACACTAGTTAGGTTAAATTTCAAGCTATCAAATGCAGCAACAAGGCAGTCATTAATGGACAGATGGGTATAAAAGGATGGAAAAAGTGGACATTGGGAGCATTTCAACAGAAGAAAGGCAGAACCCACATATGGTGAACCAGCAAGCCATACATCAAACACCATGACTGCCATCCCTGGAAAACATAAGGACTTTTTTCAATTAACTACACTAGCATAAATAGATGTGTAAGTAGTCAGAAAGAAATGATCTACTCTCTGTACCTAATTTTAAAATACTCCATCAAAATGTTCAGTCACTCTCGAATAAATTAAATGAAATAGAAATAATGTTAAACAACCTAAATGATATTTCTGTACTATGCTTTACAGTACACTGGCTCAAACAAGATATGTTACAGCAGACACACATCCCTCAGTTCAAACTTGCAAGCATGTTTTGTAGGAAAATATCAAATCCTCAAGGTACCTGTGTATATGTTAGAGAAAATACTGAATTCAATAGTGTAACTAAACACCATAAACTGTCCTGTGTAAAAGATATAGAACTCTCTATAGCTGAACTACCAAGGCAAGATACAGTTATTATTTGAGTATACAACTTACCAGATGGAGACAAAAAAGTGTTTTACAATCGCATGGAGGAACTCTTCTCCCAAGAGAAATATAATTATATGTGGTGACTTTGATATTGATTTCTTAAATTCCAACTAACTCAGAGATGACAGTATAAATCTTACTACAATCATTCAACATCAGTACAATGGTAACTGAACCATCTTGACAACTTGCATCTATTATTGATCAGATCTTGATAAATATGTCCAAATATGCATATAACATACAAGTTGTAACCACTGATTTTAGTGATCACAATGCTTAAATTCTTACAGTGGATACTACAGAACACTAAATTCCCAGTAGAATATGGTACACTGTAAGGAATTTCAGTACAAAGGATGTGGAATATTTTTGTTCTCTCCTAAAGGGTGAAAGTTGCGAAGATGTAATGACTGTAATGATACCAATGAGAAATATAAGTTTATGCCTACATTCAAACCTTTCTTTAAATGCATTTTACAAGAAAATAACTATGATAGCTCTACTAAAAAAACAAACAAGTGGATTAGAAAAGGGATAAGGATGTTGTTGTTGTGATCTTCAGTCCTGAGACTAGTTTGATGCACCTCTCCATGATACTCTATCCTGAGCAAGCCTCTTCATCTCCCAGTACCCACTGCAACCTACATCCGTCTGAATCTGCGTAGTGTAGTCATCTCTTGGTCTCCCTCTACAATTTTTACCCTCCACGCTGCCCTCCAATACTAAATTGGTGATCCCTTGATGCCTCAGAACATGTCCTACCAACTGATCCCTTCTTCTGGTCAAGTTGTGCCAGAAAACTTCTCTTCTCCCCAATCCTATTCAAAACTTCCTCATTAGTTATGTGATCTACCCATCTAATCTTCAGCATTCTTCTGTAGCACCACATTTCGAAAGCTTCTATTCTCTTCTTGTCCAAACTATATATCGTCCATGTTTCACTTCCATATGTGGCTACACTCCATACAAATACTTTCAGAAATGACTTCCTGACAGTTAAATCTATACTCGATGTTAACAAATTCCTCTTCTTCAGAAACACTTTCCTTGCCATTGCCAGTCTACATTTTATATCCTCTCTACTTCAACCATCATCAGTTATTTTGCTCCCCAAATAGCAATACTCCTTTACTACTTTAAGCGTCTCACTTCCTAATCTAATACCCTCAACATCACCCGACTTAATTCGACTACATTCCATTATCCTCACTTTGCTTTTGTTGATGTTCATCTTATATCCTCCTTTCAAGACACTATCCATTCCGTTCAACTGCTCTTCCAAGTCCTTTGCTGTCTCTGACAGAATTACAATGTCATCGGCGAACCTCAAAGTTTTTATTTCTTCTCCATGGACTTTAATAGCTACTCCGAACTTTTCTTTTGTTTCCTTCACTGCTTGCTCAATATACAGATTGAATAACATCGGGGACAGGCTACAACCCTGTCTCACTCCCTTCCCAACCACTGCTTCCCTTTCATGTCCCTCGACTCTTATAACTGCCACCTGGTTTCTGTACAAATTGTAAATAGTCTTTCGCTCCCTGTATTTTGCCCCTGCCACCTTCAGAATTTGAAAGAGAGTATTCCAGCCAACATTGTCAAAAGCTTTCTCTAAGTCTACAAATGCTAGAAATGTAGGTTTGCCCATCCTTAATCTAGCTTCTACGATAAGTCGTAGGGTCAGTATTGCCTCACGTGTTCCAACATTTCTACGGAATCCAAACTGATCTTCCATGAGGTCGGATTCTACTAGTTTTTCCATTCGTCTGTAAAGAATTTGTGTTAGTATTTTGCAGCTGTGACTTATTAAACTGATAGTTCGGTAATTTTCACATCTGTCAGCACCTGCTTTCTTTGGGATTGGAATTATTATATTCTTCTTGAAGTCTGAGGGTATTTCACCTGTCTCATACATCTTGCTCACCAGCTGGTAGAGTTTTGTCAGGACTGGCTCTCCCAAGGCCGTCAGTAGTTCCAATGGAATGTTGTCTACTCCGGGGACCCTGTTTCAACTCATGTCTTTCAGTGCTCTGTCAAACTTTTCACGCAGTATCGTATCTACCATTTCATCTTCTTCTACATCCTCTTCCATTCCCATAATATTGTCCTCAAGTACATCGCCCTTGTATAGACCCTCTATGTACTCCTTCCACCTTTCTGCTTTCCCTTCTTTGCTTAGAACTGGGTTTCCATCTGAGCTCTTGATGTTCATACAAGTGGTTCTCTTATCTCCAAAGGTCTCTTTAATTTTCCTGTAGGCAGTATCTATCTTACCCCTAGTGAGATAAGCCTCTACATCCTTACATTTGTCCTCTAGCCATCCCTGCTTAGCCATTTTGCACTTCCTGTCGATCTCATTTTTGAGACGTCTGTATTCCTTTTTACCTGCTTCATTTACTGCATTTTTATATTTTCTCGTTTCATCTATTAAATTCAATATTTCTTCTGTTACCCAAGGATTTCTACTAGCCCTCGTCTTTTTACCTACTTGATCCTCTGCTGCCTTGACTACTTCATCCCTCAATGCTACCCATTCTTCTTCTACTGTATTTGTTTCCCCCAATCCTGTCAATTGCTCCCTTATGCTCTCCCTGAAACTCTGTACAACCTCTGGTTCTTTCAGTTTATCCAGGTCCCATCTCCTTAAATTTCCACCTTTTTGCAGTTTCTTCAGTTTTAATCTACAGGTCATAACCAATAGATTGTGGTCAGAGTCCACATCTGCCCCTGGAAATGTCTTACTATTTAAAACCTGGTTCCTAAATCTCTGTCTTACCATTATATAATCTATCTGAAACCTGTCAGTACCTCCAGGCTTCTTCCATGTATACAGCCTTCTTTTATGATTCTTGAACCAAGTGTTACCTATGATTAAGTTGTGCTCTGTGCAAAATTCTACCAGGCATCTTCCTCTTTCATTTCTTTGCCCCAGTCCATATTCACCTAGGGATAAGGATATCATGTCCAAACCATGTCCAAATAAAAAGAGAGTACTCCAAGCAAAATACTAATCCTGACTTTATTACATATTTCAAAAGACACAAAACAGTACTAACAAGAGTAGTTCCAAATAAAAAAAACTGACAAAATATTGTGTAATTTCAAGAAAAACTAAAGCAACCTGGCAAATTATAAGGAAATAAATGAGTACCAGGTCAGTTAATCACAGTAATATAGAGATGATTATGAATAAAAATATACTAACTGACCCCAAACAGGTGGCTAGTCCTTTCAACATTTATTTTTCTAATATAGCACAGCAGTTAATAAATACACAACTTGACAAACAGCCAGCCAGTCACTCAGATCAAAAAATTAATCCAAACACATTATTCATGTATCCACCAACACCCGAGGAACTGGATGATGATGTTTGGTTTATGGGACGCTCAACTGCGCAGTCATCAGCGCCCGTACAAAGTCCCAAATATTACACAGTCCATTTTTTTACACAGCCCAAGCACTGTCATGAATGATAACGATGATGATGAAATGACGAGGGCAATACAAATAACCAGTCCCTGGCAGACAAAATCTCCAACCCGGGCGGGAATCGAACCCAGGATCCCGTGATCCAGAGGCAGCAATGCTGGCCCCTAGACCATGAGCTGCAGACACCTGATGAACTGTCAAGAATCCTAAAAGAATTACCTAACAATTATTCATTGGGTGTTGGTGAGATACCCAATGCTATTATCATTGTTAGCACAACATTTATTTTGGAACCACTAACAAAAGACACAGTAAATTCGTTTTTTGAGTGTGGTGTGTTTCCAAATAATCTAAAAACTGCAAAAGTAACAACTTTGCTTAAGAAGGGTACAAATAGTGATATTTCTAATTATAGGAAAGTTTCAGTATTGTCAGGCTTCAGCAAAATTATGGGAAAAAAATGTTCCTTAGAAGATTAACAATTATCTTAACTAAAGAGATGCTGATAAATGACTCCCATCATGGGTTCAGAGCTGGAAAGTCAACTCAGATAGAAAATTTTGCCTTCTTAAATGAGATATTAACGCAGTGGATGATGAGCAACATGTGTCTGGGATATTTCTGGATCTATATAAAGCCTTCAATGTTATTGATCATGAAATTGTCTTGTGTAAATTAAGTAATTATAGAATACGAGATCAGTCTGAAAGGTGGCTCCAGTCATACCTCAGATTACAGAAATAAAACACAAAGATAGTGAAACACAAAAAATTTCTAGTTTTTACAGTGATGAGGAGACAATCAAGTATGGAGTCCCAACAGGGTCAGTTCTGGGACCTGTGCTATTTCTGCAGTATATAAGTTACTTGGCTGGTGTAAAATATATGATGGACCCACTGCTCTCTTTGCATAATGACACTAATATTCAAATTAAATCACAGAATGAGGAAAATGTGCTGGAGGCTGCAATATCAGTTATGCATACCTTAACGCACTGGTTCAAGACCAATAGGCTCATCATTAAAAAAAAACTGTGGCAGTTAACTTCCACACCACACGAAACCTCCAGCCTGCAAAACCTGTTTTCACTATCGAAGGAAAAAACATGTCAAAGGTCGGTCATACAAAATTTCTAGGCATTCATGTTCAGGCAGATCTGAAGTGGGAGGTGCACCTAAACAATTCACTAGCATATGCTGTTAAGATCCTCACTCAGAATACATGCTGCTCATCAGTGCTGACACTGTATCACTGTAGTATAAAGTCGCTACTTATGTATGGAATAATTTTTGGGGGGAATTTCAAAAATTCTACAAAAACATTTAAAATACAGAAAAAGATTATCAGGGTGATTAAAAAAGTTAAATTCAAGAATTCCTGCAGACCCTTTTTTAAAACTCTCAAAATATTGCCACTGCGTTGCTTGTATATACAAAATACTAATTTGCACAAAAGGAACCATCTTAGAAAAGGAAAATCACTTCAGACAGAACTATGATATACACTCATATGAAATCAGGCAGAAGATGAAACTGCACATGAATACTGTAAATACAAACTTATGCCAAAGAGGAAAGTATCATACTGGAGCTATGTTAAATAATCATTTTCCATTTTACCCAAAATGCATACCAACATTAAATAAATTTAAAATAAAGTTAAAACAGTTCTTGCTTGATCACAGCTTCTATTCATTTACAAAACATTGAAATAAGTAAACCTGATTTAGCAAATTTTACTAATTGTCTATTCATAATATAGTTTATGTTGTGCTTATCATATCATCTCATTTAATGACTGCTATTATCACATGCAGAAGCAATGTAGCATACCAACCTACATTATTATGCATTTTGATTATGGCAACAATGTAGTCAAAATGACTAGTTATTGTAAATTAACTAGGTTTACCACTGTCCTACATCACATGTACAAACAATGTACTAAAAAGATTCTTGCACAAATAAACAGATAAACCATTTATGACTATGTTCAAAAGATTTGTATGTTTCTAAATTTTGTGGATTTATAAAGATGATAGATTAATCTGTCAAACATGGTTAAGTGCAATAAAATATTTCACACTGCACCTGATCAATGATTTTATTTTGGAAAAATTAATCCTATTGGTTATAAATTCATTACAACAAACAAATCAAATGAAACCCTAAATTACTACACATTTACCTCCATTTCATAGACCTGTCTCTCTGCTTTCTGACATCTATGGAGCAGTTCCTGATATTTACAATGTATACTCTTCTTTGTACTTATATTTATTACTTCCTTGCTTTTCTGCAGATCAGTCAGCTGTGAAAAGTGAAAGTCTCTGAGAAACAGAGCCACAAAATAGAAAATATGGAAAGGAAAATTGATTTGTGAATGTACTTATTGTAGTTTTATTTTAGACCACAAATAGATTTTACCCTGTTGTATCATGCCACAATTATAATACTCTAGCCACAAACCAGCCACAGATGGGTGTTTGCATCACTGTTATACACCCTTCATAAAGTTTTTGACTAACTTTTGTAATGTTCTCAAATGAGGAATACTCATCCCAAAATTCCTCCCTATACTTCCCAGAACAGTATTATGTGAATTGCAGTTTAGCAGTCCGAAACACTAAACACTAATGTGCTAATGCTATCCTATTGGTATACAGTGTCATCTTACAATGTCCTTACATTGCGTGGACCATAAACGGCTACTTGGTACATTGAAATGTCATGGAATGAATGTCAAGTATATAGCACGAGTGGAGTCTTACCATCACAACAGAAATCAATAGGTCACAGTAGCAAGTGCATCACAGACGTAAAAGTAAATTCAGATTGGGATAACATGAAACATGAAGTCCCCACAAAATTTGATGCTGGGTCTGCAGCTGTTCTTAACCTATAAAAAGTATTTCCAATAACTTCAAAGACATGTTCAAAAAACTAATAGCTGCTAATGATACAAACTCATCAGTCAAGGGTCCAGTCTGATTCTACCAGAGACACATCAGATTATAGCTGAAAAGACCTGCAATGGTGCACAGAGAACAATACAACTTTTAATCATACAAAGACTCACGTCATGCAGTTTGAAACAAGCAAAAATTGTGCCAGAGTGCCTGAAATAGACATCAATGGCTCCACACTACAAAACACTTTGTTTAAGATTCCTTTGGATCTTGCTGAATGCTGTTCTAAAATGGTGTCAATTCAAAGATACAACCATCAAGAGACAGTCTGAAACTCTTCACAGTGTTAGTCTATAGCAGTATGTTCCTTGAACAGAGAGGTACTAGCTTATTTTGCATAATTTCATTACCAGTTTTCTTATGTATTTATATTATGGGCAGATAAGATAAATAAAAGATGTATCCAGCATAAGTGAGCAATACAAATATTGTATAAAGTATATACCCACACATTTTGAAGCAACCCCTTCAAATAGCATGGAATTCTTACATGCAGTCCACTATATTTTTACTTCCTAATGGTATTTAATGCCAGTAATAAAAATCAATTTAATTTGACATAGCTTTTACATAATAACGATGCAAAACAGAAAAATTATTTCCTTGAAGATATGTCTTACTGTCTCTGGTTGTAAGGGGTGTGGGGTACTGTAAGCTGGTGAAAAAGCAAACTCCCATTAGACATAAAGCAAGGCACAGAACACAGATAAATTCTAAATAAAAAAACACAGCATATCAGAATAACCACCCCTCTTCAAAAAGTACCTGGTTATGTAAATTCAAGGCAGAAAGACCCCTGTTAACTGCATGCCAAGTAGCTATCTTTGTTGTACACAGGTTTCTATTACAAATGTAGATAACTGATAATTTTCAGATAATAACAATGTGATTGCATCTATCTTCTGCTATTTAATACAGCTGATGAAGCCTTAGTACACAGAAATAATTAATGATGCAGTCTCTAACAGCCATTCACTTTCACTATTTTAATGTTTAACATCTCGATTCTCCTTCATGAACTGTTTTATGGAAGATGGTGAATGAGTGGGTAATATTTACATCCGTGTGGAAGAACCAGGTCTAAGACTGGCCTAATAAATCCCAGTCTAGTGTCATCATTCATACTAACATCATCAGATTCAGAACCATATACAGATGCAGTCATGCCAGGCATCAGTTTCGCTGTAGTGACTGTGCTGCATTTTATTTAATAAGAGCTTGGCTAACAACCATTTATCTGTTTGTACTGATGATCACTTTCAAACTACTTCACTGTTACAGTAAATCAAAATACTTTGCTGAATATGACCAAATTTAATGGCTGCCTCAAACCCATGCCATCTAGGCCCTTCCCCCCTTTTCTTAAGTAACTGCTTCTCTGAGTTATGTAGTTAGGGACAACCATCCACAACATCCCTCTACATCTGCAAGCAATCTTACAGTCTGGGGTGGAGGGTACTTTATGCACCAGTGTTACTTCCCCTTTTGCTGTTCTGGTCACATATGGTTCACAGGCAGAATGATTGCTGGTAAGCCTGTGTGTGGGCTCGAATGTCTCTACTTTCATCTTCATGATCTCTCCACAAAATATATGTAGGAGGAAGCAATATATTGGTTGACTCTTCTAGAAATTTGCAAACTCAGAACTTTAACAGTAGACCATATCATGATGAAAGATGCCTTTCTGCTGTGTCAGACACTGGAGTTGGCTGAGAATCTCTGTGATGCTTTAGAGCTACTAAATGAACTGTAATGAAATGTGCTTTACTACTTTGGATCTTTTCTATTTCCCCTATCAGTCCTATCTGGTACAGATCCCATACTGAGAGGCAGTATTCATGTGTAGGGCGAACGAGTGTTTTGTGAGCACATCCCTTTGTTGACTAACTACTTTTCCCAGGGATTCTTCCTACAAATCTGTCTGGCATCTGCCTTCCTTGCGGTTACTTTGACGTGATCATTCCATTTCAAATCACTCTGTACACACACTTCAAAATATTGTACAGAAGTAACTTCTTCCAGTGATTGTCCTGAGATTTTGTTTATTCATTCACAAGATGTTATATCTGTTTATGCTGAAGATCAACTGTCACTCCCTGTGCCATGCATCTAACCTCTGCAGGTCATCCTGCATTTCATTACAGTTTTCTAGAGTCGTGATTTCGCTGTATATAACATCACCTATGAAAAGCCTCATGGAACTTCTGGCATAATCTGATAGATCATTTTTTTTTTTATTTATTCATCCAGTAAATCTCTACAGATTGTCGGATGTCATTTGCATGACACACACACACACACAGGTTAGATATAACTTCAACATTTATTTTAATAGTACAATAAGTTAACTATATTTGATCTTGCTTTAGCAGCAGCACCAATTTTTGCATAGTCTTGCTTCATGTCTGTTGTACTTCACATGGTTTAAGAATTCTATCACTGAACAGAAGCAGTGGTCTAATAAGAATGCCCTTAGGGTTTGTGAAACAGAGAAAATTAAGAAATAACTTTAATTTTATGTGAAAGACTATTGTATATTTGTATTGTGCTGTGTGTACTGGAGGTTTTATAGGCTGTTGCCCATACTGACTGAGCATAGAGTTTGTCTTTTTGCCTGGTATTATGTTCATGTACATTACAGTTTTTATTTCTCTCTTTGATGTTTTTCCCCACATATTTATAATTTTCTAGTATAAAAAGACAAGGAAAGGGAGGATTGAAGATTTTTTAAAGAGGGGCCTACATGAGTTTTGCATGGCGCATTGCTCTTACAGTTCTCTTTTGGGACTGGAAGATTACTGAGCTAGCAGCTGTGCTACCCCAGACTATAATTCCACACTGTAGAATACTGTGGAACTGGGCAAAGTATGCAATTCTAACAGTGTGGAAACTTGCTTTATGTGCCGTAAGTGTAGACTGTAGCATACTTTTTTTCAGTGTCAGGTTCATTTTTGTCATATGTGTCTGCCATTTAAAATCATTTTGAAGCTGTATGCATAAAAATTTTGTTTCCAGTCAGGGTGTAATTCCACTGGCATTATTGTCACAGCAGTGTCACAGGCCTCCCCCTTCAAACAGAAATTAAGCACAGTTGTTTTGGAAGTGTCTATTATTAGTTTATTTGCTCAAAACCAATCATTTTGCTGGTTTGTAGATTTATTTATGTTTTCTTGTGGCTGTGTTTGTGTATCCTCTGTAAGAAGTATACTTGTGTCATCTGCAAACAAAATATTTAGTTGTGATTCTATGCTTACATCTGTGTCATTTATATGGAGAAGGAAAAGGACAGGCCCAATAATAGATCCTTGAGGGAGTCCAGCTTTGATTATTCCTGCATCTGAAAAATATGTTCTAGTGCTATCATTTGGTTCATATGTTATTACTACCTTTTGTTTCTGATTTGTCTGGTATGAGGAGAAACATTTTAGCGCACTGCCTCAAATGCGGCACCTCTGGAGTTTTTCCAACAGGATTCTGTGGTCCAATTATGTCAAAAGCTTTGCTCAGATATAAGAAAATACCAGCATGATTTTGTTTATTATCCAGTGCTTCTAGAGCATTTTGTAAGAAATTATATATGAACCATGTTGGGCATCAGCGAGTATTTTGTTCTTATTCAGAAATTCCATCAATCTGTTATACATGATTCCTTCCATGAGTTTGGCAAAAACTGACAATAATGAGATTGGTCTATAGTTTTCCAAATTTGCTTTGTCACCCTTTTTATCAATAGGGATCACTTTGGCAATTTTAAGACATTCAGGAAAGATTCCAGTTGAGAAAGACAAGTTGATTATCTCTGCAAGGGGTGTTGCAATGTTTATAATACATTCCTTTACGATGAAATCTGGAATACTATCAAATCGTGAGGATGTTATTCTGAAGGTTTTTGCTGTGTGAATGATTATATTTAAGGATGTGTCATAGAGATAGATTGAGTGGAGGCAAGAATTTACTTCATTGTTTTGGTTAATTGGGCTGTCTTTCTTATTATTAATTATTGAGTTTTCTGTATTTGTCTTCATAGTACTGCCTGAGTAGGTTTGCAATCTGCTGTGGGTCAGTAATTCTCTAGTTGTCACAGTTCAGTGTGATATTTTCCTTTTTACTAGTTCTTTCCTGCTTTATTACTTTCCAGATTGCTTTGCTCTTATTTTCTGTCTCTGGTGTAAACTTATCATTAGCCATTATTTTTGCCTGACATGTAACTTCTATACACCTGAATATATTTTGTGATATTACTGTTGAGGAGAGGGTATATGTTGTTCATATAACTATGAAAAGTAACAGGTCCATAACACTTCCCTGAGGCACCTCAGAAGTTACTTTTACATCAGAAGACTTCTCTCTGTTCAGAATGACATGCTGTGTTCTGTTTGCTAGAAACTCTTTACTCACAAAGCTGCTCTGTTATTCCATATGCTCATTTTTTGTTCAAAAGCGGATGATTGGAACTGTATTGACTGCATTAAAGAAGTCAAGGAACGTGGCAGCTACCTGGGTGCCTGTATGTATTGCTTTTTTAATCTTGTTGAGTTTCACATGATCAGTGTTTCTGGAATACTCATTGGGTCCTACAGAGCAGATTTTTAGTCTCCAGAAATGTTGTAATATGTGAGCATAAAACATGTTCTGCAACAGACTGACATCAGAAATACAGGCCTATAGTTTTGTGTGTCTGTTCAACAACCTCTACTGAAAATACAAATGACATGTCCTTTTTTTCTAATTACTAGGTACGCTTCACTCCTCTAGAAACCTACAGTATACTGCAGCTAGACTAGGACACATTCTTTCACATACTCTGTGTAGAATCAAATTGATATGGCATCGGGTCCAGTGGCGTTTCCTCTGTTGAGTGATTTCTGTTTCTTTTCTATCCTTGGTCACTTATTTTGATACTTTGTCATTTGCGTGGTAATTTAAAAGAGCAACTACAGTTTGATTATCCTTATTGAAAAAGTTTTGGAAAAGACATTTAGTATTTCAGCCTTTTCTGTGTCATTCTCTGTTTTCAATCGCTTTATGGTCACAGTGTGTCTGAACAGATGGATTCCATACATTCACTGATTTAATATAACATTTTCTGTCAAGCGGGTAGGTAGAGTTCTTTTTCACATTCACTGAAAGCTTCACACAAAGCTCTCATTATGCTAAATCTGACCTCATTAAATTTTTGTTTGGCTGAGAGGCTTTGGCTGAATTTAAATTTGAAGTGATCCTCTACACGTGTTGTATGATGCTCTTGAGCTTTGTCCACTGACGCTCAACATTGTCAATGCTGGATATGAAATTTTTGTGATGGTGTCAGGTAATCTGGAATCTGTCTTTTGTCACTTCTGCTAAACAGAAAGATCTTACTGCCTTTCTTTGTATTCCTGTTTATAGCCTATTCAGTGAGAGCGTAATGGTCCTGTGACCACCGATTCCCAGTTATACGCTAACTGTGTCAAAAAGTTTGTGTCTGTTTGTCACCAGGTTTAAGATGTTATCTTCATGAGTCGGTCCTTTGATTAAATGCTCAAAGTTATTTTTGGATAAGGCACTTAGAACAATTTCACATGATTTTCTGTCCCTATTACTTATCTTAATAGCTTGAGCCTTCCAGTCTATAGCTCTAAGTTAACATCACCTAAAACTATAAAAAGACCAGAAAATTTATGCAAAATATTCTCCAAGTTTCCCCTCAACTGTTCTGACTCTACCATTGCTGAATCAGGAGATGTATGAAAGCACACAATGACCACATTTGAACCACCTTTAATATTTCTTTACCCAAATTATTTTGAATTTGGAGTCTGTTCTAACCTCACTAGAGATTATACTATTTTTTTTTATTGCTACAAACATGCCTGCCAACAGCCTTGCCACAGTGGTAACACTAGTTCCTGTTAGATCACTGAAGTTAGGTGCTGTTGGGCTTGGATAACACTTGGACAGGTGCCCGTCCCAGTCCTCAGTGCTGTTGGCAAGCAGGGGGCACTCATCCCTAGGATCACATGCCCATGTGTATCCACATCTGGTGATACCAAACAATTGAGGATGACACGGCAGTTAGTCAGTTCCATAGGGTCTTTAAGACCTGTTCAGACAATGTTTAGTTCTTCTTTTATAAAACCGCCACCACCACCAGCATTCAACCAATCTTTGTGTTAAACAGTCCAGTCAGGGTTTAGAATTTTATTGCTATTAACCTCTGTGTTCTACCAGCTTTCTGTCCCTAGTACCATACGGGCATTGTTGCCTTTTATAAGTGATATTAGTTCCAGGACCTTTCCATAGATGTTCATGCTGTTAGCTAATACTATATTAACATTTTCTTTCTCCGATCTGCTATGACAAATGCTACTCTGTCTGGACTCAGAAGGCACCTTATCGGGCCTATGGATGGATTTCTCTATTTTAAAAAGCCTGCATGTGCAGCCACATGTACTTCACTATGCTAGTAGCTGCTTCCTGCATGTAGTGCACACTTGATCTATTAAAGGGTATCCTACAGTTCTCCTCCTAAAAGCACAGGTCAAGAATTTGGATTCAGTACCATTATGGAATCATCTGAACCTCTGTTTTAGACTCCCAAAACCAGAGCACTACAATCAGTTCTGGGAACAATGCAACAAAGTAGTAGCTCTGCTCCCATCCATTGAGTGAGGCTAGTTGTTGTCACCAAATTAGCAATATGCCTGAAGAAATCAAGGAAGGCCTCTGAATCCAGGCAGGAAGTGTCATTCACTGCTGGCTCCTCCATGTCTTGGATGAGACCGCTCGGAAGACAGAGTAGACACTGCTCTTTTTTCCCGACCTGCCCACTATATTCCTTAGGGACTCAAATCACTCATCTAACACTGGATTTCCCAGTGACAAGCTATCTCACCCTCTGTGCTTGTTCGGACCTCTCAGGAAGATCAGCCACAGACCCAACGAGGGAGTTAATCTTGCTTTCTCTTGTTCTTCAATCTATTAACTGCTTCTTTTTCTTTCCAGAAATTATTTTTTCTGTGAACTTTTTCATTTTAATCTTCTTAAATTATATTATCATGGTTTGTTTGCCATATCACATACATTATATTTAATAATAATTGAATAAAATAATCTTCTTAACTATATATAAAATAATGAACAAAATAATACATCTTGTAGCTCATCCTGTGGCTCTAGTCTAATACTGGTGTCCTGTTACAAAATAGTCTTCTCATTCTCTTTTCCTTTACTTTCTCTCCACAAATGGTATATATCTTCTCATTGATTATATTTCTTATCTCTGTGTGGTGGAATAAACCTTTTATTGATCAGAATCACACTCAGCAAGTATATAACTTCCTTCATGGGAAATTTGTATTATTCTTTATGGTCCAATACATAAATACTGCAAATTTCTTATTTAACGTTTTCTTTGTCGAGGCCTTTGGATGGTTTCTCAACAACATTTCTACTCCAACAGCATAAGTTATAACCTTCTTCAGATTTTTATTGAATTTTGTCTTTTGTAATTGAGCTTGATGTTGTAGATTAAACTACAATTTCTTGGAGAAGTCCTCCTTAGTGAGATTGTCTTCTTCAATTTGTGGCCATCCCTTTAGCCAGTCTTGAGAATCATCCCTGCCATACATAGCTTGGTTGGGCGAATATCCTGTAGAAGTATGAGGCAAGTCATTATAAATTGACATTTGTAATGTTGATGTGTGGTATATGTATGTAGGAATCAATTTAATTCGTGGGACAATCTTTCAATTGGATTCCCACAGGGATAAAAATGTGATACATATTAATATATGTTTACTATTGTATTCCTTCATAGTCTCTTTCCAGATTCTGCTGGTGTAATAGACAGTATTGTCTGTCAATATCACCTTCAGTTTTCCAAACTCTGTTATGAAATCATTGACAAATTTCTTTAACGTAGGATGCACACGTACATTCCTCAAAGGATACAATTTCACATACTTCGAAAAAATATTCTAGAATGCCAGAATATACTTAAATCTTCCACGAGTAGTAGGACATGGTCCACACACATCACAAGATATCAATGTTAAAGGTTGGTATGGTACGACTGGACATAATTCAATTTTTCATCAACAGTTGATGGGTTTAGTTTCCTGGCAAATGTTACATTTCTTTAGAATGTTACTAGCCACGCATTCTAAATTCAGATGGTAGCAATATTCGGATAACTTGGCTTTGCATTTTAAAGATCCAAAGTGTCCTCACTTCAGATGTGTATACCACACTAAAGATTCCAGATGTTCCTATGGAACGCATACTTCCCATGGTTTGGCATGAGTTTTTCATCGAAATAATATATGAGATTAGAAAGTATATAGACTACCCGAATGATTCATAGCTCCTTGGCTGATTACATCTCAAATAGGTTTTCAATAAGGATCTTTTCTTCCAACTGCAGCATATTGTGACACACCTTTGAAATTTGTTTCTCAAAAAATGCAATAGACAGATCCATTTCTTTGAAATCTAAAGTCTGTTCCTCAAATTCTTCATTATCCCGTCTTGTAGGCAAACAGGATAGAGCATCAGATACAATGTTGTCTTTCCCTTTCATATATTGCACTGAAATGTTATATTCTTGAAGTAACAAGGACCATCTGGTTAACCTTGAGTGAAATATTCTTCCCGTTAAAATATAAGACAAAGCTTTATGGTCACAAAATATGGTTATTCTTTTTCCATAGACAAAATATCTACACTTTTTACGCATCCATACCATAGTTATTACCTCTAACTCTGTGGTACACTATACCCTTTCGCATTTAGAGAGCGTTCTGCTTGCGAATCCTGGGTATTAATATCTTGTGGATCATCCATTTGGAAAAGTGCAGTGCCTAGGCCTGTTTTGGAAGCATCAGTGGCAATGTAAAAATCCTGTTTAAGTTTCGAATGATGTAACAACTGGGCGTTAACTAAAGAATCTTGGATTTTGTCAAACGTTTGACTACACTCAGGGGTCAATTTCCACATGATGTTCTTTCGTAATGACTTTAATAAACATTCTTGGCTGATTAATTGACTAGGCAAAAGTTGTCGGAAAAATGAGGCTAATTCCATGAATGATTTTAATTCTTTTTATTTTTTGGATAGGGACACTTTTTGATAGCACTTATTTTGTTAGGATTCGGCATAATACCGTCCGGTATAATTATATGTCCTAGGAACTTCAGTTGACTTCTGGTGAATCTAGATTTCATTAAATTTACTGTTACTCCATGCTCTAAGAATTTTGCAAATACTTGTTCAAGAAGATTGAGATGCTCCTCCCATGTCTCAGTAGCTATCAATAGGTCGTCCACATACAAGGTAACTCTATTGAGCAAATCTCGTCCAAGTACAGTGTCCGATATAAATACACATCCACTGATATTCAGTCCAAATAGCATAACACTGAATTGGTAACTTCTGTCCAGAAAAATAAAAGCAGTATACTTTCAAGAGTCAATAGAGATTTTTGTTTGCCAGTACGAACTTCTCATATCAAGGGATGTCAGGAAGCGGGCACCACAGGATTTCTGAATTAACTCATCCAAACTCTCAGGTCTTGTCTGTACCAGTGTGGTTATCCTGTTTATCTCTCTGGCATCTAGAACTTATCTGACTTCATCATTCACTTTGAGGACCGCCAAAAGAATCTACAATATTCAGAATGAGCGGGCTTTATAATTCCCCACTCTACCATGGTTATTCCAGGACGTTTGCAAAATATGGACAGATAATTACTTAACAAGCAACACAAATCTTCTCGTTGACTTGCAGATACGTATTAGGATTTGGAGATTTTCTCATGAGTCTAACTTGACTTATTTCTTCTCCAATATATTCAATATAGAAAATATCATCAACTAAATTACAGTCATTACCAATATAGCTAACCATTAACTTCACGCAATACTGATCCAGGACTATTTTGCCCATTATCAAAGAGACTGTCAAAACGTTGGCTTCAGAGTCCAAGGTACACTCCTCCTTTAAATTGATGACTACTCCAGCATCACACAAAAAATCTAGACCCCAAACACATGATACGGTCATTTTTCTTGAAACAATTAAAAAGGTACTTTCTATTGAAGCCGTCCGCATCATAATGTTGACTCGTGCCTGCTTTGAGACCTTTTGCGCTTCCACACTAAATGCTCCAGATACAGTACATCCAGTAACAGGAAATGTAAGCACTATCACTCCTCGACTAATTTGTTTAAAACAATCCTGCATCATTATGCTAATGGTTGCTCTAGTATCAATCAAAATTTCAACATCAATACCATTTATTACTGCTTGAGCTACTACCATCAAAATTCACCCACATTTTTTCGAAATGTAAGGTCTTTCTACATTCAGTTCCTCCCTTAGGTCCAAATCATCATTATATCTCAGCATATTCACTTTAAAATGATGCCTGCCCTCCTCATCCTCTCCAGTCATCATAGGAAGGCTTTTGGTCACCAGTTCTAGTTTAATCTTTGGGTAGATGTCATATTCGGTGGATCATGTACTTCAACAATATGTACAGCATGGTTGGAATTTGGAAGTTGTTCCCTTTGTGACTTTATTGCTCTGTTACTGAGTGGTATTGGTCCTTGTGGTTCTTAAGTTACATTTGTGTCTACCTATCGAAATTGGTGTCGAAGAGTCTTTCCAAGGTTGTATACTATTAGGATTGTCTTCCGGGTATATATCACATCTGCATGAATTACCACACTGATTATTTGAATCATTATATCTGCGTTTATGATTTGGTTTTCCTGTACTAATCTGATTCACCTGATTATTATTTTTTCTATAGATTTCTTTAGAATAATAGGTGATACGTTTATATTGAACATTATTATTGACTTTACTATAGCCATAAGATGTTGCTTGTCCTCATTTGTGTAGTAAAGGTTTAGTATTTCTATCTCAGTTGACATTATTGTTATTATTATTATACTGTAAGGCAGATATTTGATTGTTATCCCATACAAAGGCACATTCTAGTACCATATTGATTGAATCGACTACAGACAGAAAGTTTCTCATGTATATGAATAGGTAATCTTCCTTTCAAAACATATATCACTTCTTTATGGGAAATAGGATCACTCCAGTACCTTGTTTTATTAATGTATTTCTCTAAATACTGTCTCAATTAACTTCGTTTACTATTGCAAAACTCCGGTTGATACACCTCCTTTCTTAGCCTCTCGTTTGCTACTCGACCAGTATTTTGATAAGAAAAGGTGTTCAAACTCCGCACATGTATTGCCTGAGTCTGAAACTACGCGACCGTTGCAGTTGCAGGTTCAAATCCTGCCTCGGGCATGGATGTGTGTGATGTCCTTAGGTTAGTTAGGTTTAAGTAGTTCTAAGTTCTAGGGGACTGATGACCTCAGATGTTAAGTCCTACAGCGCTCAGAGCCATTTCAACCATAAATTCGGTGTGTACATTAGTCATATCCATGGAAACTTTTATTTCTAATTCACTAAATTTAGTACTTAATTGTTCTTGGCACTCTACTTTTAATTTACTGAATTTCTCATTTAATTGTCTATTATTATCTTTAAGTGACACAATTTGATTTTTAAGTGACTCAAACTTGTTGTCAAATTTTTCATTTCGTGAACCCATATTTTCCATTTGAATGTTGAATTTTTCAGTTTGGGAATCAAATTTTGCATCAAACTTCTCATCTAAACGTTGCATTTTCTCAGTTAACTGACAATGCATACTCGCCATAAATTTAATAATAATATCATCTTTAATCTCTGTAACATCTGATGTAAGATTCACACTTCCCTGTGTAACTTTGGTATTTATAAAATCCTCTATATTACTATTCCTACAGGTCTGCTTCTACTGCCACCTCCACATCAATGATATTACTACCACTTAAACTATGTGATTGCTGTCCTACATTTATTACATTTGGGACTCTTTCACCAAGATTTTCCTCACTCAAATTATGTGATTGCTGGTTTGTAATTGGTTCCCTAGTTACCTCCTCATGAGGATTATATCCACTTTCACTTCCCTCACCCATCACCTCCAAACTCTAGGTTGCATTATCTCGCGCTCTCGTTGTTCAGGTGTACATTTTTCCTAGTATCTTTATACACAGTTAAAATATCAATATCAACACAGCACACAATTATTTGTTTGTTCACAAAATATATGAATAACTGTGCTCTGGTCAAAGATGATTGTTTAGGGCAAAATCAAAATATACTTTCACCAATCGCAGAACTGTTCTTTTATACTATGCCTATACTACTCATACCTGTGAGTATCTCACGTTAGCTGTGGGTACTTATCCTTTCAATGGGTCAATGTTCGCACCTTGGGCCTGAAGTTTTTAGTATATCCGTTTCAGGCCCCACACTGGGTGCCAAGTATATGCTGACGCCTTTTCTTCACTCTTCTTCTTGTTTCCTGTTTATCTCGGCCTTTTGGGATCTCTTGTGCAGAGACACAATACAACACATTCAATTGTGGCGAGGGCACAATCAATGAAGTTTTATAACTGTTAGCAGTTTAACTTTTGAAAGCGCCAGTTTTTTGGCATTTCCGGAAATAAAATAACTCTCATACGGTCAGCAAATTTTGTGTAACAGTTTGTATGTGTAATGGGACTTATTATGTTGCAAATCATTGTAATAGATTAATTAATCTGCATTACAGTGTTGCTAAGCAACATGATCAACAAGGTGATATATGTCTCAATTAAAACAGAACCTTGATATTTTGAATAAACTTTCAGTTCCTTTTTGTAAAAAATTTACGACACACATTAGATATCATGCTGGGATCTCTACAGCAGTACCAGCAGAGTTACGAAATGATGTGTAATTAATGATACTGCCACTAGGAGACTAGTAAGCAGCAATGGCTGACAATGGAAGACTGACAACACAGCAACGATCGGCAATTGTGTTACTTTTTCATGAAACGAAAAGCCTTGTTGTGACTCAGAGGAGTTTTTGACAACAGTGTAACACATGAGGGGTCCCTTGCAAGAAGACCATTCACAGGTTGTATGATAAATTTGTACAGGAAGGAACAGTATTAGAAGTGAAGTGACATCAGCCTAACCCTGTTTGTTCACCAGAGAATATTGAGGTGGTACAAGTTGCTGTACAGAGAAGTCCCGAGAAATCGTGTAGAAAGGCAACAGTGCAACTGGGAATATCCAGACACTCCATTCAATGCATTCTTAGAAGTGACCTCCATTGTACCCATACAAGATGACTTGTGCACAGAAGCTCACTGAAGAACACAAGCAGCAGAGGCTACTGCTTGCTCAGTGGGCGAAGGATAGGGAAGAAACTATCAACAACTTTTGGTTTTCAGATGAGGTGCCTTTTCATTTAGATGGTGTGGTTAACAAACAAAATGTATGCTTTTGGGCCACTGAAAACTCACAAGTGCTTCATGAACGACAACATTATGCTCCGAGGATTACAGCGTGGGCAGAAATTTACAGTCATGTACTTATTGGACCCTTTTTCTTTGAAGAAACTGTGAACAGTGAGCGTTATTTGAGCATGCTTTGCAATAGCTTCATTCCACAGCTTCTTGCTACTGCCTTGCCCTTCAACATGCAATGGTTCATGCAAGATGGAGAAAGGCTACATACTGCAAACAGTGTGTTGGAGTTTTTACACGAACATTTCGACATGCGGATCATTCACTCAGGTTTCCAGGTCGCTTCAATGACAGACAAAATTGGCTCCCCAATAGTCCAGACCTCAATCCATTTGACTTTTTTCTTTGGGGTTCCCTAAAGGAAAAAAATTTCCTGAAACGTCCATGTGATTTAATGGAGCTCAGAAGACTCATTCTAAAAGCTTGTAGTGAAATTATGGAAGACATGTGCCGTAGGGTAATCACTAACTTCAGTGTTCGTTTGAAGGAAGTTAGGAAACGAAATGGTGGACATATTGAGCATGTGCTGAGTTAGAACAAATCTCCATGGACAGTTCTTCATTGTAGTATATGTTCCTTTCAGATTGTATTGTCAATAAAGTTTATATTCAAAAACAAAATGGTAACACATTTCGTGTACCACCCTGTATTTGGGTCTATGGATGACATCATGTCCTTTCGTAGGAAAGTTTCCAGTTTTACTCACTCACAACCAAATGATCCAACCAGTAAAGTTTCCAATGGTAGCTGAGCCCAAAGTGGACAATATTTTATTTTATTTTATTTTTTGCAATTGACTCTTTCCACAATTTCTGATTTATGATTCATGACACAGTGTACACTATGCAATACAAAGGGTCTTGTACCACCTTAAAGACTCTTTGTGATAGATATGCTCAAATCTTCTCACTTAGGTTAGGGAAGACAACATCACTTTTAAAATGATGGCTGCCCCACACTTTTTAAAGCCTTTTCCTGTGGCCTTGGCTTTAACCCTTGATTACTAATATCTCACAAAATATACAATTGCAGTTAGTACCAACCTGCGGTTCTCACCAATCTGATATTATCGGTACTGAGTGTAAAACAGGATATTTTGTATTTATTTGGTAAGGGATATACAATTGGAGACTTTGTAATTATAATTAATTCTAAACTGTAAATTATGACACATTTTGAATAATATATGGAGCATTAAAGTTTATGATGGTTTAGTAACAATGTAACATTTTCCCCTTTAGTGTTCTAGCTGAGCCTCAAAACAGAGCCAGACAGACTCACTCAATGAGATCTGTTAATGCCAATCTCCGCAGTCAATGGACCACTCCTATGGGCACAGTATGCAAACACAACTGGAGCTTGTAACTTTGTGATTTTAAAGTAATGAAAAATGCACAAGCTGAAGTGGAAACATATTCTCTACTGCCCCAGACAAACTCTTTGCAAAATTAGGCCACAGAAATTTATTCTGAAAATTGACCTTGCAGATGCATAGTATCAAAACCTTTCAGATGCAGCATCATAAGCTTATCTAGCACTAAATGCGCAATATGACCTTTACCATTATAAGCAGTTACCTTTCAAAATCTCTAGTCACTGTCATGTTTCAGCATTTTATGGATCAGTTACTACAAGGTATTCCATACTTCCCATATCCATTGATATTTTAGTCCCAGTTGCAATGCCAAAGGATCATTTTAACAACGTCACAATTTTGTTACAGAAACTGGCAGTGAAAGAGCTTAAATGCAACCTGTGCAACCTTGACATATTTAAAGTTTAAACTCTCATCAAATGAACTGGAATCAGTGAAGTATTATGTTGCAGTGATCAATAAAGTGCAGCCTCATATGAATAGGAAAGACTTATACATGTTTCTGTATAAGATGAACTACAATTAGATTAGATTAGATTAATACTTGTTCCATAGAGCATGAATACGACACTTCGTAATGATGTGGAACGTGTCAGGTTAATGAAAGATGTCTGTACAAGATATTACATTACACAAAATATTGCATGACACTAATGCTTAAGTTAGTTTTTTCCCTCCCTTAATTTATATCTAAAAATTCAGCCAGTGAGTAGAAGGAGTTGTCACCTAGAAATTCTTTTAATTTATTTTTAAATATTGGTTGACTATCTGTCAGGCTTTTGATGCTGTTTGGTAGGTGAAGAAAGACTTTTGTGGCAGCATAATTTACCCCCTTCTGTGCCAAAGTCAGATTTAACCCTGCATAGTGAAGATCATCCTTTCTCCTGGTGTTATAGCTATGCACACTGCTATTACTTTTGAACTGGGCTGGATTATTAACAACAAATTTCATAAGTGAATTATATACTGTGAGGATCCCTAGATCCTTAAATAGATGTCTGCAAAATGACCGTGGGTGGGCTCCAGCAATTATTCTGATTACACGTTTTTGAGCAATGAATACTTTTCTACTCAACGATGAATTACCCCAGAATATGATACCATACGAAAGCAGTGAATGAAAGTAGGCTTAGTAAGTTAATTTACTGAGATTCTTATCACCAAAATTTGCAATAACCCTAATAGCATACATAGCCGAACTCAGACGTTTCAGCAGACAATCAATGTGTTGCTTCCAGTTTAACCTCTCATCAATGGACACGCCTAAAAATTTTGAAAATTCTGCCTTAGCTACAGACTTCTGTTCATAGTCTATATTTATTACTGGAGTTGTGCCATTTACTGTACGGAACTGTATATACTGTGTTTTATCAAAATTTAAAGAGAGTCCGTTTGCTGAGAACCACTTAATAATTTTGTGAAAAACATCATTTACAATTACATCACTTAGTTCTTGGTTTTTGGATGTTATTACTATACTTGTATCATCAGCAAAAAGAACTAACTTTCCATCTTCATCAATATGGAATGGTAAGTCATTTATGTATATCAAGAACAGTAAAGGACCTAAGACCGAACCCTGTGGGACCCCGTGCTTGATTAGCCCCCAGTTTGAGGAATCAGCTGTTGTATTAACATTACATGAACCACTTATTTCAACTTTCTGCATTCTTCCAGTTAAGTATGAATTAAACCATTTGTGCACTGCCCCCCTCAAACCATAATGATTTAGCTTATCTAAAAGAATTCCATGATTTACACAGTCAAAGGCCTTTGAGAGATCACAAAAAATACCAATGGGTGATGTCCGGTTATTCAGAGCATTTAATATTTGATCAGTGAAAGCGTATATAGCATTTTCTGTTGAAAAGCCTTTCTGAAAACCAAACTGACATTTTGTTAGTACTTTATTTTTACATACATGGGAGGCTACTCTTGAATACATTACTTTCTCAAAAATTTTTGATAGAGCTGTCAGAAGAGAAGTTGGGCGATAGTTGTTGACATCCGACGTATCTCCCTTTTTATGCAATGGTTTTACAATGGCATATTTCAGTCTATCGGGGAAAACACCCTGCTCCAAAGTGGTATTACATACGTGGCTGAGAATCCTACTTATCTGTGGGGAACAAGCTTTAAGTATCTTGCTGGAAATGCCATCAATTCCGTAAGAGCTTTTACTTTTCAGTGAGTTTATTATTTTACTGATTTCAGAGGGAGAGGTTCGTGGAAATACAGTTGTTTCAAACTGCACAGGTATGGCCTCTTCTATTAGAAGCCTTGCCTCTTCTAGTAAAGATCTAGATCCTACTTTCTTCACAACATTTAAAAAATGATTATTGAAAATATTTCCAATTTCAGATTGTTTGTTAGTACACTTGTCATTCAGTTTTATGGCACTAAAGTCTTCCTATGCTCTTGGTTGCCCTGTTTCCCTTTCAATAATATTCCAAATTGCTTTAATTTTATTATCAGAGTTACTGATCTCAGACATGATACACATGCTTCTGGACTTTTTAATAACTTTTCTTAGTACCGCACAATAGTTTTTATAATATTGAACAATTTCGGGGTCAGTACTCCCTCTTGCTGTTAGATACAGTTCTCTTTTACGGTTGCAAGATATTCTTATTCCTTTAGTTAGCCAAGGTTTTTTATATGTTTTCTTGGAATTATGTTTCACTGTTTTCTTGGGAAAACAATTTTCAAATACCTTTAAAAATGTATCGTGAAATAAGTTATATTTCAAGTTTGCATCGGGTTCCATATACACTTCATCCCAGTCTAGCTCCTTTAGTCTTTCCCTAAAGTTTGCAGTATTTATATTGTTAATTGAACGCACTGCTTTGAAATTCTGATTTGATACACTGCATGGAGCTATGCCATGTACTGTAACCAGCTGTGCACCATGATCTGAAAGACCATTCTCAACAGGATAAGCATTTATGTCCTTAAACTTATCTTGGTCTATAAAAAAGTTATCTATCAATCTCCTGCTGTTCTTTGTTATCCGAGTAGGAAAATCAATGACGGAGTTCAAATTGAAAGAACTGAGTAATACTACAAAGTCATTCTTCCTATCACACTCTTTCAGGAAATCAACATTGAAATCCCCACAAATGATAATTGCTGACTGACTGCAAATATAGCAGAATTCTCTTACAGACCAAATGTTCAAATGTGTCTGAGTTTCTAAGGGACCAAACTGCTGAATTCATTGGTCCCTAGACTTACACACTACTTAAACTAACTTACGCTATGAACAACACACACACCAATGCCCAGGGGAGGACTCGAACCTCCAGCAGCAGGGGCCACGCAATCAGTGACATGACGCCTTACAGTCCGAATCAGCTACAATGCCAAGGTGAACGTCTTGTGTGATCACCTTACTGTTAACAAGTTTCCCAGGCTTTGAATGATTGAATTTTTCCTTGTACCGTGCTCAACAACACACACCTCTGGTCTCCCTCTGATAGTAGCTACTGAAGCATTCCACTGCGGTATTGGTGCAGTCTTGTCCCATAAATACTCCAAAGCTGCTGAGCTCCCTATCACATATCCTTGAAGACTGGTGCATTCACAATAAACATGTTTGTCCTTGCATTGTGTCAAGTGGGCACACACTGATGGATATCTTGAAATAGACCAATTGTTCTGAGACTGATAGGATCATATAGTTTCTTAGTATTCTACGATGCCTGAGTCAGTGATTAATTCTGCAGACATTTGCATACAGATATTGCTGGATTGCACTGCATAGTCAATGCTGAAAGTTATTTCTGTTGAAGGGTAATTACTTTAAGTCTAACAGTTACTGATCTGTGACGAACATTTCTCCCATCTCAGAACAGTCACACATCCTTGAAATGTAACTTTCCTAAGGAATAAGTCTGTGTCTCACCTACCTCAAGGCATCTGTTGATACCAATGTGCAAAACAAGGACATAACTGCAACTTTGTAGCATTACATTATTAATTTTACCAACAGACTTCGCTCTGCCCATAGTGAAAGTAAAAATATGATTGAGACACAATGAGTTTTTTTACAGATATTTTATGATTTGAGTGTGTCAGAGCAATTTATGGTATTAGATTCATATTTGGGAGCAATGACGTTCAAATTTATGTCTAGTCATACAGATCTACATTTTACATGATTTCCCTAAATCACTTAAAGTAATTCCCAGAATGGTTCCTTCTACAGGGGCACAGTCAATTTTTCCCCATCCTTGTTCAACTGCATTAGTGCTCCATTACTAGTGTGCCTTCACTCCTCTCCACTGTTTCCATACATGTTTTTCCATCATCAGACTATTGTTATCAGGTAATCTGTATGCATACACTGAAGATTACTTAGGAACAAAAATAAATGATAAATCTAAGTCTATGTGTAGAACTATACCAAGAATTTTTCACTAGAACTGACATGATTTTCAAATAATGTTGGTCAAACAACAACAAAAGAGTTTAAATTAAATTTTAGAAACAGGTGCTACCATATGCTTGGGAAGTCTAGTTTAATCATATAAATAATTTGTTAACACTAATGATATATACTGAAACAAAAGGGATATTCACCTTCTCATTTAGATGTAGAATTTGTTTATCTCTCTCTTTTACACTATTCTCAGCATTTGCCAATTCTTTGGATAACCGTACCACTTTTCTCTCTGCTTCTCCCAGTCTTCTCATTATAACTGGTATGAGATCAGCAGGCAGCTCAATTGCTGAAAGGAAAATTAAAACTAATCAAGAAATGAGAACCACCTGATGCATTTTATGTGTTACATCAAACTACACTTATAACAGAATAGGTGTATACAGTTTTGCAGACCTAATATTTTTAAATTTTGCAGTACTGACATTTATCACACGATACATGGGAATTTTAAAAAGTAATTTACACATAATTATGGCATATCATCTAAGTTCTGCTCTACACTTCACACTGACAGAGATACATGACCATGTTTCAACATAGCCATCAAATCTATGCAAAAAAAGTCAGAATGTTCTACAAATTGTTCAGTTGATGACAGAAATCCGCTTCTTGATCACAGAGCTGTTTGAGGACTGTTGTGTGAATTTCCTCATCATAGAAAAATCTCTTTCCCCCAGATATTATTTGTCAGTAGCCCACACACTATCAACTCTGGTCGATGTTGATGGCCTTCCTTCCCAGTCAGCATCGCCCACATTTGTATGGCTTGGTCAAATTGGTGGTACCATTTCATTACAGCTGGACATGACATTCTCTTTGGTCCACATTCTCTCAGGGCATAACCAAAACATAACTTAAAAAATAATTAGGCCCAAGTCAAAGCAGTAATTTTTCTGCCTATAGAAATGTATCTAACCAAGTTCCAAAATAAAGCCGAAATAGGACAGATTGCTACTCACCATATACAGGAGGTACTGAGTGACAGACAGTCTCATTTAAAGTATATTTGAAAGTGCTTCCTCAGATGAAGAGAAAAACACACACACATATTTCACTCATGGTCACTGTCAACTATGGGTGCTAACGCAAGAATATGATGAGCAGCAATCTCAGCTGAGATGGGTAGTGGGGGTACAGAAGAAGTATGGAGTAGGAAGGGGGAGGGATAGCAGAGAAGAGGTTGGGGGAGATGCTGTAGTAATGCCTCTGGGAGTGTGCATGGATGTGGTGGAGGCACAACAGCAATCTGTGAGGTGCAGCATCAGGAGACTGTTTATGGGGAGGAGGGAGGAAGGAGAAAGAAGAGAAGCAGAGAAGGGGAAAGGGCTATGGAGGTCTGCTTTGGGGTGAAGTACTGTGTGAGGCTAGAGTGGGAGCAGGAAAGGGATAGAGACAGGTGGGGTTCAGAAAAGTTTGTGTTGATGGGAAGAATCAAGATAGCACAGGCTGTGGAGCAGTCACCGAGGCCACACTCCCCATGTTGTGCAGCATGCTTGGCAACAGCTGTCTCTTGCCAATGTCTGGTGGTGGCCATTCTTGTGAACAGATAGCTTGTTAGTGGTCCTGCACAAATAAACTGCCATGCAGTGTTTGCAGCTAATTTGGTACACCACAGCGTTGCAGCTATTATGCAACTGCATATTTTTGCAGTAAGTTTTGTTACGTTATGGCAAGCTGTTTTGGAAGCCTGCAGTAAAGTAGCATTCGGCGGCAGCCGACTTGTGGCCTGCCGTATGCATCATAGCCACTCCTGTCACTAAAGAAGACATTATTCACCTCGCATAAGAAACTAAGTAATCTGTCTTATTCCAAATTTGGTATTTGACCTTTTGTTATTAAGATGAACTTTATGTCAAAATTTGATACCACTACCTATAATAGTTTCAGATATATGAAAAACCCATTAAAAAGTACTTAACGAACACTTAAGAAAGTAAATTCAGATTGGAGCAATAACAGTTTATATTTCTTTTGTTATTTGAAAACAGTAATAGCACTCACATTGTGCTGATTTATTTTATAAAGATTTTCAATTCTAAACTTTCGATAATTTTTCTTTCGTAATGAAAATTATTTTCATTATCATCATCATCAATGATGATTATGATCATGATGAATGAAAATAACAGTTTAAAAGTTAATTTTTATATTTTGTGCTAGGGTGAGAGTAAATGTTAGTGTGTATGTGGGACATTAGCTGCCATACGAGAAGGTCACGTTAGACGTTTCCGAAAAAGTTATTTGTAAAATGAAGAAGTGACTGTTATTTCACGTTTGGTTTATATCACCATGCAAGCAGATACATTTACGGGCAGTTCTGTGAAGTTTGGGAGATTTTGGAGTGTGTGTTCTAGTGAAGAATTCTGTGTTGTGTGTTCAGTATTCATTTACAAAACATTTTTTGGTGGGCATTTTCCTTTGAAGAATTCACTGAAAAGGACCGAGTGTGAAACTCATTTCATAGCAGAGTATTGACTGTATTAATCTCATAATATTTCGGGTTGAACTTAGTAAATTTCTGGCTGTCTTGTGTGTGATATAAGCTGTATGATCTAGTAGTATATGTGCTATCGACGTAAATGTGGGCTTGTTGACACCATAACTAAAGGCAATGAAAAACATTAGTATCATTTTCAATGAAGGAAGTAAGCATCCACTTTTGCCCATTTTTACTAGCGATTTACAGGTTTATTTTTTTACTTGAGTTACGTGGACAATGCTATCGTAAGTATGGACAATGGTTTTCTTCAACACTGCTTTTAACATCAACTACACAGTATCTACGAATGCAGAGCAACGGATGGTGAACGAACAATGTACTGAGGTAGGTGTACATTAATTTGCAGCTTGCTTCACTCAGTAGTAGCGAATATTTTCAACAGCACCCCCACCAAAGCCCTGCCTTTAACAGGATAGAAGATGCCTATGATAGGACTAGTGGAGGTGGCACTGGGTGGATGTTTGAGGTAGATCTTCCATCTAAATCTATTACAGGGATACAAGTCAAAGGCAATAGGTTGGGAACAGGGACAGAATAGAGACTGCCAAGAATATTGTATAGATTGGGTAGATGGCAGAATATCACTGTAGGAAGGGTAGGGTGAATATTTTTTATTTCAGCACATAGCAGAGGTAGCCAAAAACCCTGGCACAGAATGTGATTTAGTAGCTCAGTCCTAAGTAGCAATGAGTTACAAGGGGGATATTCCTTTGTGGCTGGTGACTGAGTATGTAGGGGATGGTTTAAGTGACTGGGGAAGGATATTAACATACTGAATTAATTTTTTTAGAATCATTCACAACACATAGTAATTACCATCAATAGTGTGTCTCCTCTTGTACTTATAACACACAAATTATGGCAGTATAGCATGCTGACTTTGTTTCTTTACTTCGAGTTATGTTTATAAAGTGATATTAAGTTTCGTTTTTAGTTATGTTAAAAGTGCAGTCTTCAGAACAGTTATTTCTTTTACTCTGTGAAATATAGGCATGTATGTGGTATAAGCACATACATGGTATGTAAAATCTTATATTTCACACATTATAAACCAGCTAACTTTTCTCTGAATTTCAGTCAAAAATTTTATGGTGACTGAATTAAAATTTAGAGTTCTTGTTGGTGGTCTGTACACTGGCAGTAGAGCATCAATTTTTTCAATCCGAACGGGTGATGAATGTGTTCAAAAAACCAATTTATAAGGATACCTAAGCTGTGTACCTTCATTTACCAATACAGCTACATATATTTATAATAACAGGAATATCATTTATTATTATAAAAGCAAGTACAATAGGAATTTATGCAGCACAGCTCAGTAAACAAAAAATATGTAATACAGATGCATTTTGCATGTACATTACATATGTAAGGAATTAATACTTAAAATAATCCTTGGTTTTAGCCTGTCGAAGCAGCCCTACCCACTTACGAATGACTAAATCATGCCCACTGTTTGAGGACAGATGTCCGATACTGGTTGCTTTCATCTTGAGCTTCAAACCTTCACCAGGCAGTTTCTGAACATGTAAATGCTTCAGGAGGTGGTGTACTGTACTTTCATCTTCATTTTCTGGGCCATTAGTTAATGAGATGCTGGTGGAGTCAGCTTCATCTAAGACAAGGTTTACTATTTCCCTATCCTGTATGATTTGGTGCACTGGATCTGCATCACAGACACTCATCCATTCTTGAACATCTTCTTCATCACATTCATGGCAACTGAGTAATTTTAGCATATTGATTTTTTTTGGATATATCATTGTGTTCATCTTTTTCAATTGAATTTGAGAACTTTCCTCCCTCCCCAAAATTTTATTGCGGGCTTTCTTCAAATTCTATACGCTTACCCCATGCTACTCTGATCATGTAGAACACATTTTTCTAATCAAAATTTTTATAATATCTTAACAGACTTTCTTCTTCCTTTTCTTCTCTTTCTAACAGTAACTTACATAACTATTCTTTTCTGTAATACCATTTGAAAGTCCCAATAATGCCCTGATCAATGGGGTGTAATAAACAGGTTATATTAGGTGGAATAAATATGACTTTAATGAACTTGTCTTTTTCATTTAAGATGGATGAGTTGGTACATTGTACATTGCAAAGAGCAGTAATGTTTTCTCCCTTTTGCCAATCTTTAGTTGATGAGCTTTTACAGAGGGTACAAAAACTTCCATGAGCCTGTCAATGAAAATTTGACTAACCCCCCCCCCCCCCCTCCAATGGCAAGCACTGTCAATCAGTGGTTACTAGTAGCATCAGCGCAATATAAAGCAGTAGTAAGATCATTGCTTATTTTATGATCAGATGCTACTAATTCATGACATGAAGTAAGAGTTTTTCTTGGTAAAGCTTTCCAATTGAGCCCAGTCCTGTCAGATTTGTAAATGTTTTTCAGAGCACAATCTTCTTCCCCCACTACAGCTCTTAATTTGATGTTGAAAGAAACACTAGACAGTTTTCCTCCTTATACTTGATGCTCACAAGTGCCATGTCTTGACTTAAAGCATTTTAACCAGTCTCTGATTGCTTTAAGATTAGGCAGCCCTCCAAGATTTTCATTACATTGAATTACCTTTTTGTACAGAATGTGACTAAAGGTCCACCTTGTGATCTTTCTTTACCACTTTTAAACAGCATAATATAAATCCATGTTCGCCGAGATCTTCATAGTTTTATGCCTTGATGAATGAGTGAGATCAGGCTTAGGTATAAAATTTGTGGTGCTAATCTTTTCGTTTATTTTTTATATATCCATAATTGTCAACTTAAAAACCTTCTACTGATTATGTTATTTTGTTGCAGATTCGCCTTACATTAGCCTTCATTACCTTCATATTATCTCTCATAGAAATGAAAACACATTTACATTGGGGACAGGTGAAAATGTGTGCCCTGACCGGGACTCAAACCCAGGATCTCCTGCTTATATAGCAGACACTCTATCCATCCGAGACACCGAGGGCACAGAGGATAGTGCGATTGCAGGGACTATCTCATGCACGCCTCCCGTGAGACCCACAGTCTTACCTTGTAAGCAGGAGATCCCGGGTTCGAGTCCCAGTCAGGGCACACTTTTTCACCTGTCCCCACTGATATATATCATCGCCCATCAGCAGCTGAAGGTATTAATATAATTCTAATTTACTTAGACTATCAACCCTCATTTATGACCAGTTGCATATTGCCAAAATGTCAGTACCAACTGTTATAATGACTACATAAAATAAAGAAAAGGAGGAATGGTGCATGATGCATAAAAATACATAATAGAAAACAGTTAACACTAGTTTTCGGGCTCTTGGGCCCCCCACACACAGGGCATCTCAAAAGCAACTCCTTTCTGACCCGTGTTGGTACTGGGATGACAGTGAATAACTTCCTGTGTAGTGAAGTACAGCTACACAAATGGCACAACTCCACAGTGACTTACCAATAAATCACTTGCAATGCACTGCCAACCTGTTGTGGATGATTTGGCACTTGTGTTACCAGGTGGTCTGAGTTACATCGTGTCCCTGAACACAGCTCTGTATAGGTTTAATTTGACGATGAACAAGCTTGTTATGAACATTAGTTTCATACAGAAAGTTGATAGAATTCCCATTTTATACACCTATGAGTACCCAGGCTACTGAAGGAGAGCTCTGATAGAGAAAGCAGATGTGAAGTGAGAAAAAGTTCATATCATATGCATAGTGTACTGTACATCTACTGTTTAAAATAAAATGACCGGTACACCAGTGGAAGAAAATGCACAAAACTTTGTAACATAAAATTACACTGTCAAGTGAAAATGAACAGGGACAAGCCACAAATCTCTGATAAATGTAAATACAATGGTGTTCAGATACAAGTGATTTAACAAGCTCAAACCACCATCACCATATCTGCATGTATGTAAATCTCAAGATAATTGGGTTTTCAAAATAAAGATTACAGTATTTTATGGTACAAATCAAATGTGCCAAATCACTATAGTACTGTTTAGTTGTTTTGTCTGTTACAGCTTCCTTGGCTTCTAATACAGACTGTGGTGTACATTTGTCTGGCTGTAAGAATGAATCCAGTATTTTCTTTGTTTTTTTATTATATAGAGAACCACATCTTCCTCTGAGTTTGAATCTGTTCTTGACATACCAAGTGAAACCAAAAGATGCTCAGATGTGACAAACAATATTCTCTCTCCTCTACACACACACACACAAATTACAGTTCCTCATTTCAGAGCTGTGCCATGCCCAGTACTGCACTGCCAACCAGTAAACAACCAGCTGCCAATGTAGATTGCCTGCCTGTTGCGTTCCTTTTCTGTCATTCTATGTGCAAAACGACCTTGCTCTTTTTCTAGTAAGAATACACACATAAAAACCACCCAGACATGAAAACGAACAAGAGCTCAAAAGCTAGTGTTAACTCTTTTATTACTTGTTTCTGTGCACCACTCATCAGTCTTCTATAGGTAAGTGATTACCTGTCCCTTATTGTACATATTTTTCAATACAGAAATTTCCATTACAGTTATAATTACTAGTTCTATTAGTTCACATTTCAACTAACTTCTTATAATAGCACTATTTTTGTTAGTTCATAGTGTTACTCTACTTCCATTTCAATGTCCAAACCTTTTAACTGATAATCGTGATGGGATGCAATAATTTTCCTGAAAGTATAAAAATATAATGGTAAATAAATAATTATTTAAAATTAGTGCATTTATTATGCAAGTATAAAATGAAATGTGTTTTAATCCAATGTCTTCAATTCTTAATCTAATGTATTTGTTATATTGCAAACAGAAAATTGGAAGTCACTACAGCAGATGTAAAGTATTTGATTTTTATTTTGGGAAAATTTTCTGGGCCTTTCATCTAACCTATCAATATTATGCATATAAAATAATAAAAAGTTTCATCACATGCTTAAACCATAATTTTAAACTACAGTACAAAGCGGTATCCTGCTGAATCTAGAAAAATTAGGACATTATCACATCAAATATCCAAAAACTGAGTTTCTAGTTCTATTGTAGACAGACAGAACTTGTTTTTAGATATTAATACAACAAAAGGGGTATTTTGATGGAGCAATCATGCTTGCTATAATCGTACTCCTACATCACACCTTCAGCATTTGCTTTAGTATTTAACGTAAGTGCAACATAATCTTACACAATCTGAGCTGACAACAGCTGAGACAAGCTGCAAACTGGTACTACTTTATATTCACCATCATCATGTTACTCACCTGGTATGTCTGATAATAATCCTGCATTGTTGTACAAATGAGTGAAGTTGCAATAGGCATCTGAAGGAGAATTCCCGACAGCCACTTTGTGATGACTGCAACTCCCCCTCATTTCACTCATCTGAAACATACTTCATCACAGATTTGAAAATGTGAAGACAACATATACAATTAAACCAAATATAACAAACATTCATTTTCACAAAAGTGAGATAGCATTTTTACAAAAGGGTTTTACTGCAGACAACAAATGAAGTTGAATAGTTGCGGTGAGAGAGCATAGGAGGAGGGGGCGACTGATTAAAATTTGCTGCTTAAATAATTAAAAGAAATTGGAAAGTACTCAGATCCTGAGTGAATTTAGCTGGCATTAATATCGACAGATCTTCAATATTCAATACATTATTTGATTAACATTCATAAATTTACATACATCCTTTTCCTTTAACCGCTATGGAGATTGGTATGACAATACTGGTTCTGGATCGGCCCTCCTCTGCTTATGCAAAATCTTCTTGTTTGCTTCAATCATCCTGATGCAGGATTCTCGGTGCGAGCGAAATGATGAACAGAATGTGAATGTATGAACAAACTTTGCTTTCCTAATAACTTTTTATAACACTTCTTTAATGTATGGTTGGAACACACATTTTTTAACAATATTAACTCGGCAGAACTTGTAATACGTCCTCCAGCTATCTCTTATACAGACAAACAGGTGAAGATTAATCAACTGAAGAGCATATCTCTCCTTGTTTTGTTCAATGCCAATATTATCCATGGTACAACATTCTTATTATTTTATACACACAAAGAAAAGAAAAAGAAAAAAAATATGATTCTTTACAATTGCCCACTGTGCACTGACGTCATACGGAGGTGCGCAGTATCTGAGCTTATTTCTCTTTTTATGGGTTGATAACTCTGGCTGGTAGGGGCACAACCTTTAGTTTTCAGCCATTGTAGTTATCCTATATGGTTGCCAATTTATGTAGGCATGTCACCTCCCTTACATACATAGGTTTTCTGTCAAAACCATGTAATCCCACCATTGTCAGTCAGTATCTGTCCAGTGTTTAGCTTGCAAAGCATGTGTGCACAGCTTGACATCCGTTACCATCCCAGTTCACTTTCACATGTTTAAGACAAAGTCAGAGTGCCCGTGTCGTGTGTTTACATAGCGTTCACTGCACAAATTCATGAAGCTCGTGTTCAGTGGCGTGTTCCTTTCTGAGATCTTCACTGCAATGACAACTGGTTTCCATATCAGTGGCCCGAGGAATGTATTTCACCTCATCACTCGTACTTTTTCAGTGGGGACACCAGCCGTACATACGACATCTGCTGACAAGGTAAGCTTCTTGCTGCTTTTACAACATTGTCAAGCAAAGAAAATTCATGTTTTTACAATTTTGTTGAGCACAGAAAATTCATGTTGCACGAAGTATTGTCATTTTTTAGTTCATTACACACACACACACTTAACACTTGGCAGGCAGGTTTTGTATGTTTTTGTGCTTCATTTTTTAGTGCCTTTCATACCACTGCATTACACAGAATACCGTATTTACTTGAATCTAACCCGCACTCGAATCTAAGCCGCACCTGAAAAATGAGACTTGAAATCAAGGTAAAAAGAATTTCCCGAATCTAAGCCGCACCTGAAATTTGAGACTCGAATTTCAAGGGGAGAGAAAAGTTCTAGACCGCACCTCCAAACCGAAACAAAGTTTGTCCATTGTAACATGAGGCACAATTTAGGTCGGAGCTACAGTACTTTGGTTCGAGTTGTAATTTTAACAGTTAAGCTTTACCAAGTAGCCATTGCTATTTGTCAGGCGCTCCGTCCGTGTTTATACTGGTACCCTTCCTTTTTCACGTGCTTCGTCTGGTTTGAATCGATTCCTTATTTTGCTTTGATATGATAAGTGCTGTTCTCTTTGTTATAGGTGTTTACGTCACTCTAAGCTGAAAATGCATTATTGTACTGTGTCATGCATTGTTTGTCGCATTCTGATATTGAGTGTTTACGACCTGTTGCCGCTCGCGGCATGACTTGCTTTTCCTCGCGCTACCACTGCTTACAATAAAAAATATGTCTCATAAGTGAAACAATGGCAAGAGACAGCTATTTGTTGTTACTTACACTGCTACTTTCTTTGATAATGATCAGCAATAACCAAATAATAGACTGCGTATGATAGATGATGTTCTGAACGAGATTTTACTTTGCACTCGATTCCAAGCCTCAGGCGGTTTTTTGGATTACAAAAACCGGAAAAAAGTGCAGCTTAGATTCGAGTAAATACTGTATCTATAGTGTCCTTTCCACATACTACACAAATAAAAAATTACAACTACAAAAATATTTATCCTATTCATCTGGTGACATGCCATTATTGTTGCTTATACACATTATAGTCAGGTTGTCATTTTGTTTTAGTACATTTTGTTACATTATGGTTTCATTACATTGTTCAATTTCAATCATATGAGTACACTCTTTACTCTTGTTTGGTTTTACATTCTTGACATAACAATTCATACAATAATAGATTCTTTTTGCTTTTCTCTACGCCATAAATTGACATACATTTCATTTCAGTTTACAATGACTTCTTGTCGCAGCAATACTTATCAATTCCAAACAATTAAAGAAATAAACAATGGTAGCTACAACAGATTCTACGCACTGCTCAAATAACTATGTGTGGTCTCGCCCCTCTAGCATTCCCGAGGATGGATCTACACACTAACGGGTTGAGGAAATTTCATGGAAAGGCATTTACGTGCTCAGTTAAGTCTTGTTACTAGACTTAATTCTGATCCTAGGAACAAAACAGTCTGTTATCTATAAACACAATGCAAACCTGACAATACCAATTGTATCGAATACTTATTCTCTTGATTATTTGGTAGTGCTCCATCTTAGTTCAGCATCGTGATGTGCAACATACTGCAACTGTATTCTTCTACATATAATTTCAAACTATCATATTCATACATATCATAAACTTACAATGATATTTACTTGTGGTGCAGTCCTTTCTTATGTTTATATGGTATTACTAACTTAAAACTAAATCTTCATAGATAAGTTGGCTCGATGCTCACTAATACCCCTTTCATATATTCAACCATGTATTCATTTACTTTAGTGTGCAGTCGTGCCATCACAAACTCATTTAATGTCATGCGTGCGTCTCTACTTACCTTATAAATGTGAAAGATAAAGTGTATTATAATCATGGTGCGACATCTTATTCAGTTTGCCACTTATATTGGACTTGCTTGTTTACCTGCAGCATGAGTTTTCTGGACCCTCAATTATAATTAGTGCGTGTACCTTAAATATTTGAATTTGTAAATATACAGATATAATGTACATAGTAGCTTAATTTCAGTAAGCATCTCGTAGTTTAGGATCTCTTCCCATGTATATAATCCCTTGGTTTATCTTCGTTTGTGTGTATTCTATAGATAGTCGCAGTTGTAGTATAGACTCTCCCTTAATTTCCTATGTCTCTTTTGATGCAACAGACTTTAAAAACGCTAGTGTAGGCTGTAGCTCATAAGGTTTGTTTGTTTTTGTTGCTCCAACACTTTCAGCTGTGTCCGTCTGGCATGCAGGCACTTGCTGTTTGTTGACTAACTTTCTCCCCAATAAGCATGGGCCGTGTCGCTCTGTTATCACTAACATCGCAGTGATTATGTATTGCACTGCACGTGACTGTGCATTTCACAACTTCATTTATTCATTTACGACTCAGCAACGCACAAGGCGAAGCACTGTGTTTAAAGTATCATTGTAACTAGACACATAAAATTCTTCCTTGTTACATCCCCTCTCCTTATCATTTACACATCTGACGAAAAAAAAAAAGTTCCTTATCAACTAACAACATAAATTGTGTAATGTGATTTTCCAGTATCATAAATCTGATATTATTATACACATATACAACTTAGGTTCAAACAACAACCAAGTATTATGGATATGCTTTGGGAACTCAAATGGGAATCTGTGGAGGGAAGACAGTGTTCTTTTCACGAAACACTACTGAGAAAATTTAGAAAACCGGAATTTGAAGCCGACTACAGAACGATTCTACTGCTCCCAATGTACATTTCATGTAAGGAGCACAATTATAAGAGTAGAAAAATTACAGCTTGTACAGATGCTTATACACAGTTGTTTTCCCCTTGGTCTATTGCAAATGGAACAGAAATGGAAATGACTAGTACTGATGCAAGATACACTTTACCAAGCACCATACAGTGGCTTGTGGAGTATTTATGTAAATATACACATGAAATGGAATGACTACATCAGCTCATTTGTACGTAAAGCAGGTGGCAGCCTAGTCATTCATTCATTCATTAATAATGTTCTGTAAATCTGATTATGAAAACATACATTCATGGTTGGCTGTAAGAAAAAAAGGCCAGTTTTAAAATTCACAGCTAACAACCATACATCACGAAAGAAAGATCTACAACTGGAAAAGAATCTAAGTCATAAAATCATTAAGTAGCAATAACAGAAAAATCAACCATTTCATCAATTTCATGTGCAGTAAAAGATGACTTGCCTTACAAATCTAAGACGCACTGGTAACTGCGAGATGAAGACTGCTTGTAGTTCAAGATGGACTAGCAACCTGCCACTGACACTCTTTTCTGCCAGTAGTTGCAGGCCTCTGCCAGAGCCAAGCATGTATGTAGTCAACATGGCGCCTTCACATTGTCGAGTCACCTGCTGGATGACTACATTCTTTTGATGGCCACCTCCATGGTGTGGGATCTGAGCCTGGGCCATCTAGCTAGCCAGCTGCACTGTTGCTGTCCACCTCCAGGAGTGAACTAACATTGTTGCTGCAGATCACCCAGAGGGGCAAAAGTCGTTGTCGTAAACCATGCCAGAGGATAAAGTCTGACCCTGCTCCCTCCCGTGGGCTTTACATAGTAGCTACGGAAGCAGGCTGTCAGCAAAAGCCGTTTCCTATTGCCCACCATTAGCAGGCACCACACTTTTGTGTCACCATTCTTCTGCTATGCTCACTGCAGCATGGTGACACTGGTCACCATTTCCATACAGCACTCCCCTGGCAAGCAGCTGCTGACACGAGCACGCTCCAATGACGGTGCCAATTACATCACAAGTAACCACTGACTACCCCTCCAGCTGCAATTCCATCAATATAATAGTTATGTACAAAAGTGTTTCTTAACCAGGGATGTTTTTATGATGGGTCACTGCTCAACTTCAGTGAGCACCATCACTGCAGTACATGCTCTGTCGGGGAAATAGCACTTCACCCTGATATACCAACAGTCCAATCCACATGCCACATACAGGACCTCCTACATTTTTTTGTCAGAAGATGTTGGTGGCAGCAGTGGTCTGTGACATAAATGGCTGCTACCCTTGGAGATGACACTTCAGCTGCTATGGCCAACAAAGTCATCAACATCGTCGCCAGCACAATGTGGTGAGTGCACTTATTACTTTGTTGCTCTCCTTTATTCTTGTGAATGGGCATGGTTGGGAAAACGGATTGCCACATGTATTTAAAGGTGTGGTTTGTGAAGGCTGAGGGGTCTGTTTACCTTTCTCTTTCCAGAGGTAATACTTGAGAAGACTATGATAGCATGCAGACAGTGAAATGCACGCACTGAAATTTGTTAGTCCACATCTCACCTCACACTCAGTCAACGCCTGTTCAGAGTCGAGATGGTTGATGATTTGAAGCGAAGTGTGAAAAAAATTTGAAGCTATTTTACAGTGCCTGTAAGGTTCTGCTTGTTTTCTTGTTGTGTGACTAATTATTAATGTTTTGGTGAGTAAATGTTTTTGCCATGTCATGACATGGCTAGATTGTTACTCACCATTTAGCAGAGATTGTGCGTCACGAAGAGGCACAACAAAAAGACTGTTAACAAGTAAGCCTTCAGCCCAAACACCTTCTTCCAAATTAGACAACATACACATACACATTCACTCAAACACACATTCACGCAAATGCAACATACTCATGACCCCTGTCACATTCTGAAGCAGGCTGGCTGAAACCTTATTTGTTTAGTAGCAGTCTTTCTGTTGTGTCTATCTGCAACTCAGTGTCCCTGCTATATGGTGAGTAGCTATCTGTCCTTCTCATAATACTGTCATTATTCCTTCCTGGTTGCTCCATTGCTTGTTTTTGCACTGTGAGAGTCAGATACACAGGTTGTTTCCTCACAGGAGGCAGTTCAAGGTTTAACAGAACAAATAAAGAAGTTGTTAACTAAGAAGATGTGGATTTTTAAGGTGTTAATTGGACTAAAGATAGGAAAAGCTTCATCCAATTAAGTAACACCTTTGTTAGATTCAACTGCTCCTAATCCAATTGTCACTTTCTCGGGCAAGACAACTAAGGATGTGTGGGCATTTATAGGTGACCTCGAAGCTACTGCAAGGCTAGGCATCTGGACAGATGAAATACTCTTGCAGATGACTGGACTACACTTGGTAGGTGAGGCGAAAACATTTGATGTACCACAAAGAATTGAAAAATGCATTATGTTTCAGCAGCTGCGTAGCAGACAGCATCCCAGTAAATTTCAGTTTTTGCACTGGAGCAAAGTATTGTTGAGAGAATATGGAAGTTTTGCTCTTTGTAGGTGAGGGGTACTGTGCAATCTCGCCGTTGGAGTTATTAAACAGATATAATACAAAAACTGATCATTCACAGCCCACTGTCAAACTCTGAATGTTGTTATGACTGGGAGAGACTGCTGCCAATTATGCACTGACATTCGGTTCTCTTGCCATGGATGGAATCAAGTAAACTGCATACACAATCATCAAGACTCAGTTCACGTAATGAAGTGCCAAAGGGCGCACAAAAATTACTCTGGGTGAGCATAAGTACCGATCAACTGAATAATATCTTTTGTGTGGTAGTGTCACTGATAAATAACAATGAATTGGATACATCACACTGCTTTATATTTAGGCATGTAGTATACATGTAATACACGGATGGAGAACATATAGCTTCTATTAATGTGGATAACTTCAGCACCAATGAAGCAATTTGGGGAAAGGGTTGTTAGCTGCCAGTTAAGATGTTGTAGGTGAGAACAATTTGGACAGGTCAAGTCTCGATCTCTGCTGTAAGCTGTCAATAATCTTCATTACATGAAAAATTCAGCATCTGAAAGGGCAGGATATCCATGGAGAAGCTATTTATAAAGTTTGCAATATTATTCAGAACTAGTGGGCTGTTGCTGGCAACGACTATAACACAGTACATAATCCATTCTGGGGATATATCTCCTGTAAATAGATATCTGTACAGAATACATCACCATTTGCAATTACTAATGGAGGAGTTTTACAAACTAGTGAATGATGGCATTATTGAAGAAAGCAAGTCCTGGAGAGTGCCAGTAATATTGTACCCAAAAGTCATCAGATGGGATAAAATAGAAAAGGTTTTGTTGTGATTACCATTACTTAAATGCTAGAATGGTTGTGGATGCATATCCAGCACCAAATACTACAGAAACACTAGATAACTTGTATCAATGTATATATTTTTCCACATAGATCTAAGAGGTGGTACCATCAGTTGGAAGTAGCATCAAAGAACTGGCCAAAGAAAGATTGATAATCAAATATATTTTGTCCATGCAATTTGAAAAGTCACCTTACTTTTTGAACAGCCCTCTTAGGTATGAAGCAAATGGACAAAAACATACACATGCACACACCATGCCAGAAACTGTTATGGTAGAACTGAAGCCAGTATATAAAAATATTTCTGATTCTAAACTCGTGGAAAAATGTGCACATGAAGAAACACAGAACACGAGTGAAAGCTTCAAATGTTGGATTTGGGAACACTTGCCACAAACTGTTCTCATTGGCATGTCAGCTTTTCAGATTGGTGTGATGGATACAACAACACATTTTAATGATGGAGTAACAAGCAAATTAAAAACCATGAGCAGACTAGGCATCAAAAGTGGGGACACCATGAAAAGTGGGCTGCTACAGGTGGAAAGGCAACATGTTGCTCCTGAAAGCATGACAAAAGAGGACTGAATAACAAAGAAAAGAAAGAAAACTAAAGAAGATGAAAAGGACAGTCAGAATCAACAAGATTATGGAGCTAGAATGTTTTGACATGTTATCTTTGACAAGAAAATCACTTGCAAACCTTTAGTTTCAGTTTCCCATACTCAACATTTTTGCATAATTAGCTATGATTATCTCATGCATTATTAAAGCTACAAGAACAAAATTTTGAATAATAATACAGCACTTCCTTACACAGTAAACCACATTATTCAACAATGTATTAAATATTTTGAGCTGGGGCATGCCATATGTTTTTCAATTATTTGGAAAAAAATTGACTTCTAAAAACCATGTTTAAAAAGTACATAAAACCACAAACTGGAAAATTTTCCTGGTTTACTGTTATAACAAGTTAATAATTAAAAGAATAAAATTTGTTCTGACCTTTTATTTTGAGTAGCATAAATCTACAGAGTATCTAAAATAAAAATTACACGTAATTAAGCAAGTAAGATAAAAATCAATATTCACTCCACTACGTATTCCACAGTTTTTAATTCTTTTCCACACAGAGGGCACAAAATACTTATTAATTGGTTAAAGTTTTGGAATATCTATTACAGTTTTTGAGAAACTAAATTTCAAAATACTAGTAAAAACTACAGGCCATGACATAAAAAAACACACACATTGAGACGAACAGAAATTATACTGTTATTCAAAGAAAAGGTCTCATGGACATTATGAAAGGTGGGAAATTGTTCTTAATAAGGAGTGGAGGGCAATACAAGCTCTGAAATGCGCTCCCATGCTGGCCACAAGGTTAATAAGGAGTTTGTGTGGTAGGGCGTTCCCATGACAACTAATAAATGGTTGTTGCTACATGTGGATGTGCTGCAGTATGTCTCTAATGCACTCCACATGTGCTCAAAAGGGGTTAGAGTTAGAGGAATGGACAGGCCAGTCCAGTCACCGAATTTCCTCTCATTCCAAGAACTGCTTTACCTGTACTGTTCAGTGCGGTCAGTTATTGTCACCCATAAACATGAAGTCAGGACCAAATGCACCGCTGAAAACATGCATATGGGGAAGGGGTACAGTGTCACAATAACATTCGCCACTGATTATACCATGTTCAACATGCCCACACAACATTATGCCTCTCCAAACCACAATACCGGGATTGCCAAAATGATCATGTTCGATCAGTATGCCTGGGTGCATTACATACCCTCATATGGCAAGAAGTGGCAATGTGTTATGCATCCTGGAGCATTGTTGAACATTACTGTTATGGCAATCCAGATGCTATGGTAAGGGGAGGCGTTATATTGCATAAGTGTACTGAGCCATGCTGCGGCTCGTGTTGGTGCTGTTTGTAGGTTTCCACCTTATTTTGGAGGCCAGATGGTATCGTTTAGTTGGCATGGTTGTGGTTGTTTGACTTCTTCTCGTGTTGACTGGCGCCACTCGCTTTCGCAAGCGTTGCCTGTCTGCTAGTGGGAGCAGCGGCGGTTATCTATATGTAGTAATTGTTGCCCTATCTTTGGGGCGACGTCGCCGTTTTTCCGGGTCGTGTGAGTGGGCCAGTTCAGTTGGGGACTTAGGAGGAGCCAGGTCCGTGCAGTGTGAGAAAATGCCGGGATTGCCGGTGGCACGCATGGACTGGTGGATCGAAGGCCTGTGGTCAGAAGAGTGCACAACCTCATTGTAAACCGGATCCTGCAAGTTTTAAGTTGAGTGCATTTGGATTCAAGTAGAGAAACATCCACCATTGTGAGATCTTGCAATTCTCCAATGACGTGGGTTCGTGCTGCTGCTGGTAGTGTTGCCGAGGCAAAGAGCACCGAGTGGAGTGCTTGTGGAAGGCAGATCTGATTAGCTATCCTGGACTTCTAATTACTATTTATTGCATACAGTTTTTTACTATTTGTTAAGTTCAACCAGTGTTATTTTTCCTGCCTTGTGGCCGCTAATGCCACAGTTACCTGCCCTGGGGGTTAGTGTATGTAACAGCAGTGTACATTTCCTCGCCTTGCCGCTGCTGTCTGGTGAGGGGTGTAGTTTTGACAGCTTTCTTGATTGTAGGTTGGTTGGCAATTCTTCTAGTCTGGTGGTAGTGATTCCTTTCTCGTTCTGGGTGCTCTAAGCACAATATTCTGTGGGCAGAGTCCAGACTGTCGGTTCCAGCTTTGGCATATTTTTGCATCTTTGCATTTGGTTTATTGGACATCAGGTAGCCTCGGCAAGATCATCATTAGTCATTCATTAGACTGCCACTAGTCTGAGTTACCATCTTGTGAAGTGAATGCAACTCGTGCCTGCCTATCTCATTGCTTGTGAAAGTGTTTGTTGCCAGACCTTCTCAGAGGTCCTGGAGCACTGTCTGTGGCCCTTGTTCTAAAAGGTCTGATGGCCAGGAGTTCAGTGTAACGCTCCTTCAATCCATGCCTTCTGTGGATATAATGCTTTGGTACCCTTTAAGGAACTTATGTACTGGTCCTTGTGTTTTATTATTGTATTCTTTATTACAATACCTTGTAATGCCTACATTCAAGTATATATATATGTCTAGTTAATACTTCTGGTCGCCTTCAGGAAAAAATCTAGTAGTGTAGTGTTCAGTGGATGTTAACGGTTGTGTTATAAAGTTTATCATCATCTTATTTCACCAATTTGGTGATCAGTTGCTTGTTTTTTTAATTAACCTTTGCTATTGTATTAGCTGTTTTACAGCAGGTTTCTAAATGTTTTTATATTATGGCCGTTCTTGGTGTGTAAGGCCTTCAGCCACGATTGTGGTCATTTGCCTTCAAATTCTAATTTGGTATTTGTATTTTAGCAGTCAGCCTTAAGACCTTATTTACTGCCATTCCTGGCATCTGATGCCTTCTGCTGCATTTGTAGCGACTTGTCTTTAATATTTCAATACCTGTAATTTGTAAGTTGCAGAAAGTTTTAAACAATTCTTAATTTATTGCCATTCCTGGCATGTAAGGCCTCCTGCCCAGATCACAGTGGCTTGCTTTTAAAACATTATCTGCTGTATCTGTATTTAATGGTGATTTCCTAAATTGCAACTCACTGAAAACACTCTTAATTATACATTTGTTTATTCCTTCATTAATAATGTGTAGTGTTTTTATTTATTGTTGAGTCTGCAATTACTGGTTTAAAATAAATTCTGTGTAACTGTAAAAGGCAACCAATAGTAACTGATTACAACCCTGTCCACAATCATAACTGAATCCTGTCTTCCCTTGAATACTAGGTTTCATGTACTGACGTCCAATTCTCTGAACACAGTACACTCACCAGTCAGCATTATTGTTTCACTGTCTTCTTCCCCCATGTTTGTCTTTTCAGGGGTACATTTGATCCCAGGTTAATGTTTATGGATGACAATACCTGACCAAACTGAACTGCACATGTAGAGGAGCTCATGGAACAAGAGGATATTAGGTGAATGGACTAGCCTGCCAGTTACCCCAAATTCAACCCTCTTCAAATGCATGTGGAATGCATTGGAGAAACTATTTCACTGAGTCCACATGTACCAATGACCATTTACTAGTTGTCAACTGCACTGGTGTAGGCCTGGAATGCCCAACCACAAGAACTCCTTAGTAACATAGAACCCAGCATTGGAGCATGTTGCAGAGCATGTACTGCCATTCATGGTGATCACACACCTTGTTAAGAATGATTTCCCACCTTTTTTAATGTCCAGACAACCATCATAAATTGTGGTGACTTCAGTGTCTTTGAATAGAAGAGTAATTCTATCCATTTCACTGAGTATTTATTTCAGCTACCTTCTGTACTATACAGAAGCAGTTCTTTCTATGTGCAGTCCAAGTTTCTTTGAGCCATGTGACTTGGCAGTGACACATCATACAAAAGTAACTTCTGTCCTTAAGTTTTGTTCACCAGTTTGGTTAGCAACCAATGAACTATTTGGTTTACACTAAATTAAAATAAACACTATTGGAAATATGACTTTGGTGCAAATTGTGTCCTCTGTCACACACTGCTTGGTGGCTAGCGGAGTATATATGTAGATGTAGATAAAGTGAACAACACCCACCAGTGCAGTAACTACGTGCCATGGAACTTTGTGCATTCAGTAGAGGAGAACTCTTATTCACTGGACTGATAATGCAGAAGACGCCTGTCACCGAAAACCAAAACTGTGACACTTTAGAGCACCAATGCAGCTTCTGAAGGAGATGACCAGACAGGAAAACCAAGGTGAATGAAGTCATAGTTGCTCAATGATTATGCATGGCCACTCCAGTCTGTTGTGATGTACAGGCCAAGAATGCTACCACTGGAGAGCTGGGGAAACACTAGCCAGCCCAGCTCACATATATACCACCTAATTTAGACCCTGAGTCTCACTATGTTCATTTGTGAACATTATGCCCAGTCACACAGCCAGCACCAGCCAGTAACCGAGAGAAGAAGACTACTTGTAGTCAGATATGAAGCAGTCAGCATCTACCTACAGACTTTTGCTACTGATAGTTCCAGACTTGTGCCTGAGCTAAGTCTGTATGTAGTTAACTTTGTCTTCACACCATTGGGTCAAGCACTGGTTGACTAATTCAAGGTATTTTCCCCCAGACAGTTTAAAATATGTCATTGTCAAGCCTCTCTACAAAAAAGGGGACATCACAGATGTCAATAATTACCAGCCAGTATCCTTGCTTATAGCATTTTCAAAAAGCATCGAGAAAGAAATGTACTCAAGTGTGGTTACCCATCTCAACAGTAATGGGTCATTCCACGTCAAGTGGCCTAAGGGTTCCCAATTTTGATGAAATTTTTACATATAGACCTTACATAAAGCACTGGCAAATTACAGCTTTGTAAGTAGTATGGTGGGGCCAATGGCCACCTTTTTGTAAAGAGTTGTTTTTTGACATTTTGACTGAAATGAATAAATTATCAAACCTGTCATGCTGAAACTTTGTGATGCTGTTCAACTTTTTGGGTACAATAACTTAGTTGTAGTATAAAAGGTCAAACTATGGTAAATTCATCATAGTGTGCTATCAAAGTGGCTCAAAAATCTTGTCATACCAAATTTTGGCTATACTTTATTGCCTTGTATCTACTGAAAGAGTAACTTTCTGAAGCTAATACTTCAGTTATCTGCGGCCTGCCAGCATGTCATAAAGCTCTGCAAGTGGCACCCAGATTGCTCAAATAATAACTGAGCTTCAAAAGTTCAAATTGTGCTAAAAAATTTGATCAGTCAATTTTGGATCACTTTCAAAAGGTCATATCTCAAAAGGGATCACTCAAATTTGATTTCTCTCAGCACAACTGAAAAGAGCTCACCTTGTTTGATCAGAAAAAGTTGTTTTTGTTTTGGAGACTTTGCATTTAGGAACAAACAAACTTATATTTTCATTATATTACATTTCTCAACATTATGACTTAAATGAATAAATCATCAACTTTGATTTACCATTTTCAGGATCTAAGAGACCTGTTATGCTGAAACTTTGTGATCCTATTCAACGTTTTGGGTACAATATCTTAGATGTAAAACAAAAGGCCAAACTATGGTAAATTCATCATAGTGTGCTATCTAAGTGGCTCATAAATCTTGTACCAAATTTTGACTTTATTTTATTGCCTCGTATCTACTGAAAGAATAACTTTCTGAAGCTGATACTATAGTTATCTGCAACCTGTCAGCATGTAATAAAGCTCTGCCAGTGGCATCCACATTGCTCAAATAAGAACTGTGTTATCTGAGCTCACCTTGTCGGATTAGAAAAAGTTCTTTTTATTTTGGAGATAGACCAGTTTAGTGTCAACAATGGAGTTTAGTAACAAGCTTCAACAATCAGTCTGAAGGACACTGTTGTGTAGTGAAGAGTGTTCAGATGTTGTATGTGCCTTTTTAACTGATGTGAAGTGTGTTGTCATTACTGGATAAACATTGTTTTTGGTAAGTAAAAATTATTTCAAGATATGGGGCGACCCTTTAGAAATGTTTATCAGGTTATTTAATTTGTTTCTGTTGTATTCTCAAGCAAGTTCCCACTATCTATGATTGTTTAATATTTTTCAGTTGGAAATGTGCACCACTTCTGCTTTATTTAATATTGAAACAAATGGAAATTGGAAGCATAAATTTAATTGTAGCACAATGGATATCAATGAGGTTTCAGTACCATGTGTCATTGGTCTTGCAGATGATTCTACATGTCATCTGAAAACATACACATATCAGCAAGGCTTCATTCCAATCAAAGAATTTTCAGTAGAGCAACAGGAATTAATAAACCAAATAAGTGAGATATGTCTTACTGAAAATGCACAGGTATGCTTTCATCACAAAGCAATACTTGTGGGCCAATATGACTTTCTACAGAGATCTTATTGTAATCCTTTTAGTGCAAAGAACCATTCTGTTACATAGGGTTGATGGATTGTTAATGTGGAAACAGCAAAACAATTGCAAGTCTTGACTAAGAGCAATGTGAAACCTGGTCAGAAGATCTGTCCAATTTACAGAAAACAACTTTTAGCAAAGAAAGCAGAAAACTCACAGTGAGCTTCAAACCAGTCAGAAGATGAAGCATATCCAGAAGCATCAATTGATTCAAGTCTAACTGCTTTTGGGGTCACCCCTCTAAAATTTCAGAGTATCAAAGAAGGGATGTGAAAGGCTATGCAAAACGAAAAATAAGCGAAGCTCAAGAGGCAATTGCGAATAACATTGCTGCTGCTTGAGGATTCACCCCAAAAGACCTTCAAACACCTAGTACAAGCAAGAGATGTCCTGAATGTAAAGATTATAAGCAGCTGATTAAAGAAGTGAAAGAGAAGTTGCAATTGTCAAGGCAGCCTGAAAAATTGCAAATACTGACATTAGTACCACAAAGCCGGACTATAAAAGAGACAAGGCAAGAAATTGGTGTTTGAGAGAGGATGGTAAAATCAACTAGGAAGCTACAGGCAGAAAATTGTGTATTAGCTCTGCCAAAGAACAAGTGTGGCAAGAAGATTCCAGATGCCATAAAAGAAAGAGTGGTAACATTTTTTCAGAATGAAGAATTTAGCCGAATTTGTTCCAGTAAAAAAGACTGTATCAATTAGAATAGAAGGAAAGAAATTTTTGATGGAAAAATACCTTCTTCTGAATAATTTGAAAGAAATGTTTGCTGCATATTGACTTCAGCATGGGCCTGAAATTGGATTTTCCAAATTTTGCGAATTGAGGCCAAAATGGTGAATCAGTGTGGGTGCTGCAGGAACCCACTCAACTGTGTTTGCACTTTACACCAAAATGTCAAACTGATGCTTGCAAGCACTCCAATTAAAGAAGATTATAAGAGTCTGATTGCTAAAGCAGTGTGTGATTTGGAATCCAAAGACTGAATGCTTCATCTGTCCGGGAAAAGAACTACTGGAACAGTTTTTAAGAAAGTAGTTTTGAAGACAGTGATTCAGATGATACCATTGAGTTCAAACAGTGGGTGCACACTGATAGAGATACATTAGAAACCAAGCAGATGACCACCAAGGATTTTATTGAAGATCTGATTTCAAAAATTGACAAACTTTCCACTCATCATTATGTTGCAAAGCACCAGAGCAAGCACCTAAAATGCATAAAAGAAAACTGCAAGCCAACTGAACGGATCATATTAATGGAATTTGCTGAAAACTATTCCTTCATTGACCAGGATGCAGCTCAAAGTTTTCACTGGAATAACAGCCAAGCAACTTTACACCCATTTGTTGTGTACTTCATAAATAACTTGGACATCAGCAGCATCAGCTACTGTGTAATAAGTTACAGTGTGAATCATGAGGTGTAATCGCTGCACACACTTTTATAGTGAAATTAATAGAAGATCAAAAGTGTCTCCTTGGAAAAGTCACACACATTTACTACTTCAGTGATGGATCAGCAGTGCAGTATAAAAACTTCAAAAATTTTCTGAATCTCTGCCACCATCAAAATGACTTTAAAATCTCAGCTGAATGGAACTTTTTTGCTACAAGCCATGGAAAATCTCCATGTGATGGAATTGGAGGAACTGTAAAGCACCTAGCACCAAGAGCAAGCCTTCAAAGACAAACTGAGGACCAGATTTCGACACCAACTGATTTGTTTAAATACTGTACAAAGAATATCGGAGGAATCTAATTAATTTTTGTTTCAAAAGAAGAAACTTAAACATTAAAAACTGAGCAGGAAGTAAGGTTCAAAAATGGCTGCACGGTATCAGGAACAAGAGATAATCACCATTTTGTGCCATTAAATGAAAAGCAAGTTTGTATTAGAAGAGTATCCAATGATACAAATTCGTTTGTGGTAAATGTTGACCAAAATCAAGCAACAGTTTCATTCAGAAATATTACAGCCTTACAGCTGGGCCAATACATTGCCTGTATGTTTGATGGAAAAAGGTGGACTGGTAATGTGTTTGAAGTTTCAGAAGAAGAAAATGATGTTTTGGTCAGTTTCATGCACCCCAGTGGACCTGCACATTCATTCTATTGGCCAGCTAGGCAGGACGCTTGTTGGATTCCAAACCAACACATTATTTCTGTCATTCCAGCTCCATCAGCTACCAGAATGGGCTGACATCACAGCTTGTTAGATTCAACTGTAATTGCTATCAGTAACAAATTTTAGCAAATAAATTAATAAGAATTAAAATATTTTGCTTGGGAACCATAAAGAGTACAGCTGGTACATGTATTTTTTAATGTAATATAAATGTAAATTTATATGGTATGACAAGATTTATGGGCCACTTTGATAGCACAATATGATGAATTTACCATAGTTTGACCTTTTGTTCTATGGCTAAGATGTTGTACCCAAAAAGTTGAACAGGATCACAAAGTTTCAGCACGACACGTCTCTTAGATCTTGAGTAATGGTAAATCAAAGTTGACCATTTATTCATTTAAGTCGCAATGTCAAGAAATGTAATGTAATGAAAATATAAGTTTATTTCTTCTTAAATGCAAAGTCTCAAAAATGAAAACAACTTCTTTGATCAAACAAGTTGAGCTCTTTTCAATGGTACCAAGAAAAATCAAATTTGAGTGATCCCTTTTGAGATATGACCTTTTGAAAGTGAGCCAAAATTGAGTGATTAAAATTTTTAGCACTCTTAGAACTTTGATAACTCAGTTATTATTTAAGCAATCTGCGTGCCACTTGCAGAGCTTTGTGACATGCTGGCAAGCTGCAGCTAACTACAGTATTAGCTTCAGAAAGTTACTCTTTCAGTAGATACAAGGCAAAAAAGTATAGCCAATATTTGGTATGACACGATTTATGAGCCACTTTGATAACACACTATGATGAATTTACCATAGTTTGACCTTTTGTACTGCAACTAAGGTATTGTACCAAAAACGTTGAACAGGATCACAAAGTTTCAGCATGACAGGTCTCTTAGATCCTGAACAATGGTGAAACAAGGTTGATCATTTATTCATTTCAGTCGCAATTTCAAAAAATGTGTCTTTACGAAAAGGTGGCTATTGGCCCCACCATACTACTTAAAAAGCTGTAATATGGCAGTGCTTCGTGTAAGGTCTATATGTACATCCTGTAAAAATTTCATTAAAATTGGAGATGGTCGAGTGGGGAGCTTGTCTAAATTTAGGCCACTTGACATGGAATGACTAATGGGATACTTAGTAAATCACAGTTTGGATTTCAAAAATGCTGTTCTACTGAAACAGCAATATATAATTTCACTGTCCACACATAGAGCCTTTAAATAGTAAAATATCACGAATAGGAATTATATGGTATAAATGGAACAGCATACCAGTAGTTTAAGTCATATCTACTCAATATGAAGCAAAAAGTTTCTTTATGTGGATTAAGTGATTTAATGAAGTTTCCCACTTCATCTAACTGGGGTGAAATTATGAGGGTGGTTTGAAAAGTTCTCGGAATCACCACGAGGGGTTAGTGCTAGCACAATGAGTTGTTCACGTGATATTCATTGGACTGTTGCCTGTAAACACGTGCCATGTCAATGATGTTGCAAGAGATCTGTGGCGGTGGCATGGCTCTGTTGTTGCTCCCACGTAGTGGTTTCCAAAGATGGAAAAAAAATCGAGATTCGAGCAGTGATTAAGTACTTCGTAAAGAAAGGTATGATAGCAAAGGACATTCATGCTGATTTCCAGAATACAATGGGGGACTTGGCTCCCTCATATTCAACTGTTGCCAAGTGGATAAATGAATCTAAATTTGGTAGGAAGAGCTTAGATGACCATCAGCACAGTGGTCGGCCACTACTCCAGAAATCATTGCAAAAGTGCACAAAATAGTCATGGAGAATCACCGATTGAAAGTGCGTGAAATTGCTCACGCTTGTCAGATGTCATCTGAAAGGGTATATCTCATTTTAAAAGAAGAATTAGAAATGAAATAATTATCTGCAAGACAGGTGCCACAACTCTTGACACTGGATCAAAACATGCACTGTCAACATGGCAAAATTACATGAACTAAGGTATGAATTGTCACCACACCTGCCTTATTCACATGATATGGCTCTGTCAGACTTCCATCTTTTCCCAAAAGTGAAAATTTTTCTTGGTGGATGAAGATTCTCTTCAGATGTAAAATTGATAGCCAGAGTTGACAACTATTTTTCAGGCCTGCAGGAAACACATTTTTGAGATGGGATCAAGGCACCGGAACATCATTGGACCAAGAGCATTAATCAACACAGAGACTACATTGAAAAACAAAAAAATGTTTTACTGATGGTAGCACTTTTTTTTTCTATTCTGTCTGAAAACTTTTCAAACCACCCTCGTACATTAGGTGTTCCACAGAGTTCTTCATAAATGTGAATGACCTCCCTTCTTACCTGAGACAAGAAGCTAAGCTGACACTGTTTTCTGATAATACTAGCATAATTATTAATCCAGTAAAAGAAATTCCAATAGAAAATTATACAAATAATGTCTTTGTAAAAGTTGTTGATTGATTTTCTGCGGATGGGTTTGCTCTGAACTTTTAAAAAACACAATACATCCAATTTTATACGGCAAGGATTACAGTTCCTCCAAAAAATATAGCAACACATCAACAGAAGCCATTATCCAGGGAAGAGCATACTAAGTTTTTGGGTGTACACACATGTGACAATCCAAATTGGAAAATTCATATTTTGGATCTCCTAAAGTGACTAGATTCAGCTACTATTGCAGTCTGAATAATTGCTAATTTTGAGGATATAGAAATTAGCAAGCTAATATACTTTGCATACTTTCACTCTCTGATGTCATATGGAATAATATTTTGGGGTAACTCAACACTTGGGCAAAAATTTTCACTGCTAAAAGGAAAGAGGTTAGAATAACGTGTGGGGCTCATAGTTGTACATCTTGTAGGCACCTGTTTAAAAGGTTAGGAATTCTTACAACAGCTTCACAGTAAATTTATTCAGTAATGAAATGTGTGCTAAACAACATGAATCAGATTAAAAACAACAGTGACATTCACAATCATAATTTCAGAAGAAAGAAAGATTTACACTATCCTCTACTTAACCTACTTCTGGCACAGAAATGGGTAAAATATGCTGCTGTAAAACTTTCCCATAAATTACCAGATGAAATAAAAATCTGACAGACAAACAGTAAATTGAAATCATATCTCCTTGACAACTCCTTCTATACCAGATATAAATTCTTGAATAGGAATAAATAAATCTATAGATATTCTATAGATATAATATATGAATTTTGTGCCATTTAAGGGAAGTGAGTAGGTAATAAAAATTTTAAGCTTAAAAAGATGCACTTGACACATTCCACATCATAATCATTTCTATGAGATTGATCAATGGAACATGTAACTAATTAACTAACTAACTTTTGCTGATGCCTACCTCCCTGGTGAGCTGTGGGTTTGAGCCTGGGACATCTACCTGCCCAGCTGCACTGTCCCTGTCCACCATTTTCAAAATGGTGTTCACAATGTCATTTTCGAGGGCTGTACCTCGGGGTAGGAATTATTTTGGAGAAAACAAAAAAATATGCATTTCTTTAAGTGTGAACCATAAGGAAATCCTTCAGTCTGGATTTGCAAATATGAGTATTACTGTTAAGGTCTCTTCCATGGTATTGTAGATTATGTTCAAGGGACAGAAAAATAGTGGAACAGTGAGGGAAGATTAGAGCCCTTCAGGCTGAACTGGATAGTGCTAGAGAGGAACTGATGAGGTTAAGGGGGGAGGAGGGTGAAGACAGGTTGGAAGTGGTAGCTAGGAACAGGGGCCACAGAAAGAGAACAGTATCAGAGAGTTTCATCATTGGCACAAACAATAGATTTGCCTTGCTATCTGAGTTAGCTAAGAAAGAGGCTCAAGTAGATGTAAGTGAAGTCAGCACTCGATAGACTTTCACCTGGAAACCAACTGCTGCAAAAAAAGTAGCAAGTAGGAGGAAAGTTCTGTTGTTAGGTAGTAGCCATGGAAGAGGTGTGGGCTACATTTTGCAGATGACAGATACCAGGTCACAAGTATTTTCAAGCCCAGTGCATGTCTTAGCCAAGTGATAGAGGATGTATGATGATTGTGCAAGGTTTTACAAAGCAGGATCATGTTGTGGTAGTGGGTGGAGCGCGAAACAGTATTGATAAGGATCAGGGCTACAATATTGAGTGTGACCTGATAAAAATAGCATCTGCAACTAACCGTACAAATGTTGGCTTGGTTCCTGCTTTCATGCAGTATGACTGGCCCCAATTGAACAGCTCTGTCAGGAGCATCAATATGGAGCCAGATCAGCTGCTTCGGGCGGCTACTTTGTCAAGCATAGGTTTGGTTCCTGTTGATGGTGTTGGTAGGTGGAACTTCACAAGACATGGCCTGCATCTCAATAGAAAAGAGAAGGGTAAACTGACAGGGATGCTATAAAAGCACAGTAAAAAATAAGGTTAATATATTGCATCAGAATATCAGGGGATTAAAAAACAAAGTAGATGAGCTTCTTGTTTGTATAGTAGATTCCAAACTGAGGGTGGAATAGATGTACTCTGCCTGTCTGAACCTCATACAGTCACAGGTAAGGGGAGACACTATGGAGAGAGGAGGAGTTGCCATATATGTTAAAATCAGTCATAGTGTGAAAAATTTGGAAAATAAAGAATTTTGTGAAGACCAACACATAGAAGCATGTGCATGTGAGCTTATACTACATAAAGGCACTTCTACAATTGTAGCCATGAATAGGTCCCCATTGGGAAATTTTCAACTATTTGTGAAAAACTTGGATTCTTGGTTGTGCTACCTGTCAGATAAAGGAAAGCAAATTATTGTTTGTGGGAATTTAAAGATAGAAAGTTTGAACTTGAAGTATTACTTGGTTCTTTCAAGTTGACATCACTTATTGATTTTCCTACTCAGGTGGTGCAGGAAAACAACACACTGAGAGATAACATTTTCATAGACCAAAATAAATTTAATCAAACAAATACTTTTCATGTTAAGAATTGTCTGTCTGATCATGATGCACAGCTAGTTACAGTATATGATATAGCTCCATACAGTAATGCAAAACAGTCCTCCACAATAGTGCATTCCAGTAATGATTTAACACTTCAAAATTTTAGTGTAAGCTTGCAACATGTAAACTTTCACGGCCGGAACTGTCATGATTAATAAAATTCTTTTCCTGGTTATTATGCCGTGGTCTGATGGATTTCGCATTGTAATCCGACGTTTCGTCCCCATCTGCGGAGGACATCTTCAAGGGGGTTCGTGGCTTCTGTTAACTTCCGAAACACACGAACCCCCTTGAAGATGTCCTCCGCAGATGGGGACGAAACGTCGGATTACAATGCGAAATCCATCAGACCACGGCATAATAGCCCGGAAAAGAATTTTATTAATCAAGCTTGCAACAGTTAGAACGGGACGAGGTGTAGAGGGAACATGATGCTAATTTAAAATTTAACCTATTTCATGATACCTTTGTGAGTATATTTGAAAACAGTTTCCGTAAGAAAGCAGTTAAATATAAATGTAGCAAACCATGTAAAAAGCCATAGCTTACTAAAGGGATAAAAATATCTCATAAATAGAAAAGGGGAATGTATCTTATAGCTAGGAGGAGTATGATCCCAAAACAATGAAACGTTATAAAAACTACTGCACTGTATTAAGAAAAGTTATTAAAAAGTCCAGAAGTATGTGCTGTATGTCTGAGATTAACACATTTGATAATAAAATTAAAACAATTTGGAATATTGTGAAAAGGGAAACAGGGCAACCGAGAGCACAGGAAGGCTTTATTTCTAACAAACACAATGAAAAGTTTGTTAACAAGAAGTCAGAAGTAGACAACACTTTTAATCATTTTTAAGTGCTGTAGAGAAAATAGGTTCCAGCTATTCATTTGAAAATGCAAGGCAGTATATGGCAGAGGCAGTACCTGTGCAAGGCAGTATATGGCAGAGGCAGTACCTGTGCAATTTGATAAAATTGAAATTCAACCCACCAGTCCTACTGAAATTAGGAAAATAATAAATTCACTCAAAAGTAAAAGCTCACATGGAATTGATGGCATTTCCAACAGAGTACTAAAAGTTTGTTCCCAACAAATAAGTGGGATTCTCAGCCACATATGCAGTAGCTCACTGAAACAGGGAATTTTTCCAGATAGACTGAAATGTGCTATTGTTAAACCATTACATAAAAAAGGGGATAGATCTGATGCTAACAACTACCACCCAATCTCACTTCTGACTGCTTTATCCAAAATTCTTGAAAAAGTAATGTATTCAAGAGTAGTATCTCATATTTGTAAAAATGAAGTACTAACAAAATGTCAGTTTGGTTTTCAGAAAGGCTTTTCAACAGAAATTCGATATATGCTTTCACTGATCAAATATTAAATGCAATGAATAACCGAACATTACCCATTGGGATATTTTGTGATCGCTCAAAGGCTTTTGATTGTGTGAATCATGAAATTCTTCTAAATGAGCTTAAGTATTGTGGTATTAGTGGGACAGTGCACAAATGGTTTAATTCATACTTAACTGGAGGAATGCAGAAGGTTGAAATTAACAGTACAGATAGTCTACAAAAACCAGGAGAGTCCTCTAACTGGGGAGGTATCAAGAATGGTGTTCCACAGGGTTCAGTCTTGGGTCCCTTATTGTTCTTAATTATATATTAACGACTTGTCACTCTATATTCATAAAGATACAAAGTTAGTTGAGGATGCAAAGTTAGTTCTTTTCGCTGTGTAATCAAAATAATAGCTAGAGTCCACCCAAAATCACCTTGCAGACATTTATTTAAGGTCTTGGCTAAATCAAGTTATTGTGACGAATTTCCTCACTTGAAACACATGCCATATCGTCTCTTTGGTAAAGTTACGTTAATGTTCTTGCCTGCGAATACACTGCAACTAAATATCATCTGTTGTAATATTGTTGCCTGCAGCGTCATAACTACAATAGCACACAGCTAATTTGAGCAGGACTTCAATAGTAAAAAGTTCTTTCTCGCGTCAACAATCGGATACGTAAGCCACAGGAATTACATGCTTGCACATTGTACCCATAATTCGTAAGTTTCTAAAGTATCACAACGTTTTAATTTACAGACGTGTCATTTTCCGATGTTTATTGCAGAAAATAATGCAAAAACGACTCTTTTCTGCATATTAAAATCTACGATAAATGTATCGTTTTTGGTATGATTTGTTAAATAAAATGTCAGAAAATAATATAAGCACACCTTAATGGCAACAAAACTTCAAACGAAATGAAGTAATTATTACTACGACACAGCAAAGACAAGAAAAGTTGCTATAGTGAGTTGTTACAGTTACCTTTCAGTGTTTGGAACGCAGAATTTGAAAATAGATTTACGACTGATGCATATTTTCGATTGACTGAAAATCGATAATATCCTCCGTTGCTAGGCGAAATAAACAAATTGGTAGATTTATAGCCCGGTGAATTCAGGTAGCAAATTTACCAGAACAAGGAAGCCATAGGTGGTGCAGTGGGCAAAATTATTGTTTTGTTGGAGGGATGGTGACTGGGAGGGAATTCCGTGAAAGCCTGCGTCAGAAAGGGCGCAAAAAACGCGTAGTGCCAGGCTTCACGGTGCAGTCCTTGCAAAGCGGAGTTGTCGTCCAAGGGCCGCCTCGCGTTAGTGCAGTACGCCCGCGCCAAACACCAAAGGAGTCAATCTTCAGAAAGGCTTACCTTCGTGGGGACTTGCCAATATCCTTGGCTTTCGATACCTATGGCACCAAGCTCACCTGGAAGGTAAATACCGCCGAACACGGCACCAATCGGAAATTTTATTTTTCACTTGAAATCCACATTTATATTGCGCAAGAATACAATTTGGTTGACAACTTTCTAGCAGCCTTTTTCCAGTTCTTGATGTTTCTGCATTACAAGCGTGGTTCATCAGTAATACGTTTTTTCTTTTAACTGAAGTGTGTGTGTGTGTGTGTGTGTGTGTGTGTGAATATTTAACCGAACCTATGCATCCCCTGTCTCAGACAAGCATATCGGTAGTTACCACAGACATGGTGTAGTAATAATCAATGACTTGAACTTTTTCGTGAATAACTTGCTTTTTCAATTCCATTCCGATAAATTTTAAATTTAGTGTTGTACGTAGTGAGATGAGGTGGAAAATAGATATAAGACCAGCTATATAAGAATTCGCAGAGTTAAGAAATACATAATTTTTTACTACTTTCATAGCAATGTAGTTTTGATATGTGTAACTTAGGAAAACAGGTTTTTTCTAGATCTATATTCCTATCAGAGCCCTGCAAAGAAGTTTGAAATGCGCGGGCGACTTCTATACCATAGGGGCATAAATATTTTCATTTCTATTGAATTTTGAAACTGATGCAGCCCTGTGGAACATAAATATTTTGTAAATAATTCGTAACATAGTAGAGAACTACAAAAATGGGATCCATTCTGGTGTCCACTCGTCAGCTTGGGGAAATGCATGAAAGCAATGGATGGTAAATATATGTAGCATACGATAAAATTACAATCACATTCACGCTGTTATTTACTTAGGCATGAATTATATAACGAAACCAACTGAAAATAACGAAAATAGTTAAGAATTTAAAGTAATTTATGCGATGGGAAAATTAAATGAATGACAACAAATACGAAACTAGCATAAAATGTCAGTAAACCGACACTAAATTCTAAAAGAAAAGCCAGTACGTGTCAAACGAATATCTACAAAAAATAACGATATTGGAATCGACAACTCTCTAAAACTAATGTGGTATATAGCAAAAATTGCAATCGGTAACGAGAACTGACCTCCTATATAGATCAATTCTAGTTACCGTTTCCAATATTAGTACCTTTTTACAGTGGTTAAAAAGAGCAATTAAATGCAGAATAGGGCACAAACATGCAGAAAAAACTAACTAATTAATGAATCATCGAATGGCTGGAAAAGGTAACTAGAATTGACGTATATAGGAACTCAATTCTAGTTACCGATACCAAGATTTCGATGGTTCATAATTTTTGGCGCTTTTGCAGTAAATCTGTGCAATATGTTTTTGTAGGATTTTTAGATTTCTAAATGTTCTCAGAAGTACTTAGAAAAACTAATAAATATTGTAAGTACAGCTTCCAGATTTTTCTCTTATTCATAGTAATGAAGGTAGTAATACCATATGTAGAAATCCTGTAACATTTTGTGCGTACACTTGTTAAAACCATCTAAATAACGAACTGTGGAATAGTTGGAATCAGTAACTAGAATTGACGTATGTAGGTAAGTTCCAGTTACCGATTTCACTATTTGTTAGATAATACTTTTTGCCAGTTTTCGTTACTTGTGTACTTGCCCAGTAGATTTTACAATTAGTATCGAAAGTTATTATGACTTCGCCATGCGCTATACTATACTGGATGTAAAGATTCTCTGTGCTTTTCTTACTCGCATAAATTATGATAATAATTTATTTCGGACATGTATATTTCTGTTCTTATTTATTTCTGTTAGCTTTAATTCTTGTCGATATAATTTCTGACTGAGTAATTAATCACGTGAACTTTGTAATTTTATCGTATGCTACATTCGTTTGTTGACAAACATGATCAGTTGTTTCCAAAGAGACGCCACATAGAGCCCGCGTCTGTAGAATTGACCCCAAAAATGTGACTAATAAATCAAATGTACTGGAGACCTGGCAGATTTTTTGATCCAAATGTCCGTTTAGTATGTTCAAACTTAGTTGACACAATACTTATGGGCTCTTTTAATGTAAAAATTTAAGAATAAAATATAAAAAATTTTAACATTTTTTTTTTTTAGTGTTCAAAACAATTTTTCTAAGTTAGTTAACTCTCATAATGATAAGCTTCCTATTGTCTTACCGTTTCATCTGTCTGTATTATATAAATATTTATTAATAAAAAATTTAAAAAGTCACATTTTTGTAAGTTTTTACAAATTACTTACTGGAAGGAATTGAATTGAATTTTATTTGATCCTGCAAGATTACATTGTGTACAGTAAATGTACGTGTAATATAGGACATGTCAAAGTGTTAACATTCCTTATCACTTATTTTTCTACACCTTTAGCTTACATTTTTACGTTACTGATAATGAGTAACAATATATACAAATTTAATGGCATAAGTATTCTGCAACACTGTAAAACTCTTTTTCAATGAGATAGTCTTTAAGTTTCTTTGGAAAGTCATTGTGAAGTACACTATCTCACAGGGTTTTGGGCAGACTTCGTAGTAGTCTGACACCAAAGTACTGGGGTCCTTTTTCTATCATTGCCAGTCGGTGGGGTATGCTCCGTACTTCATTCTTCTTTCTTGTATTGTGGGTGTATACACTAGCATTTGTAATCCAGTCCTCACTACCTTTTGTGATGTACATTATTGTTTTGTATATATACAACGATGAAAAAGTTAAGATATGTAAATTCTTGAAACAGTTTCTGCATGTTTCAGAGGTCTTTCTTCTTAAAATAATCCTATTTTTTTATTTTATTTATTTATTTATTTATTTTTGTAATGTGAACATTCGTTTTGTCTCTTGTTTGTTTGAGTTTCCCCACACAGTCACTCCATACTGTAAGTATGGTTCGAAAAGTCCATGATACACTGTACACAGAAGGTTCTTGTCTGAATACTGTGATAGCTGCATCATTAAGAATATGACAGAGCTCAGTTTCTTACAGACATTATTATGTTTTTTTCCATTTCAGTTCATTATCCACAAGAATACCTAAGAATCTAGCAGATTCTGCTTCTTCCAGCCTTGCTCCATCAACCTCTAAATCCATGTCTACAGCCTTTTCCTTGTTTTTAAACACTGCATCCATAGTCTTTTTTAGATTTATAACCAGTTCATTTTCCAACAGCCATTGAGCTGTGACATTTGCAGATTTGTATGCTCTTCTCTCAAGCTGTTCCATATTTTGGTCATTATTTAGTATTGTCATGTCATCAGCATACAATATTTTCTTTTCTTCCTCCTCAACACCTATATCATTAACGAATACATTAAATAACAATGGCCCCATTACCGAACCTTGTGGCACTCCATATTTGATGGATTTGGTTTCTGATTGGTACAAGTTTCTTAATGATACATACTGCTTGCGGTTGCACAAGTATGATTTTATCCATTCACCTGGTTTCCCCCGAATACCATAGTTGCTTAATTTTTGTATCAGCATTTCATGGTCAATGGTGTCAAATGCCTTTGAAAGATCCAGAAAAATTGCAGAGACAACCTTTTTCTCATCCAAGGACTGTAAAATGTATTCTGTTAGACTGACAATTGCTGATTCTGTATACCCCCATCACAAAATTTGAGAGTTGCACAGTCCATTATTTTGTTATTGTTTTACTAGGTGGTTCAATCAAAGTAGGCAATTTTTTGTGTGTAAAGTGTTACAAATTTTTCAATATTCTGTGTATTCAGTATTTATTTCTGGTGTTAAAACCCCGTTGGCAACACTGTTTTCACCTCTCTTCTGTTTGTTTCAGAAACATCTAACTTTGCATACAAATCATTCCACTTAGAGATTTTTATGTGGTTTAAACTTTAAAATACTGTGTCGCTGAGGGAATATAGTAGTGAAAGAGTATATGTGCGGTCCATGAAGTCAGACAAAAGAAAAAAAGTGAGAAACATTTTTTGGAAATCTGGGTGAATAACTGCAGCAATATCTTGGTCCTCAAGTTACACTGTTACCATAACAGCCATTGTGTAAGAATTTCTATGCTCAGCATAACGAGAAATCTAGTGATAACTCATGTGAAAGGTCACAGTTACCAGAAAATGAAACTGAAAAGATGACGCAGATGTTTGTACTGCCAAGGATGAATTTCTTGGTGTTGGCATTTCTGCTATAGCCTAACTTATCCCCCCACAAATGCCCTGGCAGGCTAAATACAAGGAGAAAGGTGGAAGAACTTGAAACAAGTTTTACACAATCAACATCCACAAAACTTTGCAAAATGTACAATGTGCAGAAATCGAAGGCAGTGGCATGAACACCCATTGTGATGTATGGTTTCAAAGCCTAACCACAGCAGTCTCTCAGCCATTTATTCTGAGAAGGTACAATTACTAAAAATGATACTGGATAGTTACTCAGAGCAGCAACTACAGAAATAGATGCCCATTTCCTCTAATTACTTAATTTCAAAGGCCCATAAAATAAAGAAGGAAAATAGTATTTGAGCATGTGCAGATTCTTAGTGTGAACACCATCTGCTAGATGGTGCTCTGGAATATTACCTAAGTGATGACAAAGATTGTAGCAGGCAAAGTCCTAATAACATTGATGTTATCTCTGTAAGTGAAAATAGAAAGTTAAAAAGATATATGACAAAATCAGTAACAGAGACATACCTCCTAATGAAGGAGGAGAAACTAAGTTTAAAAATTGGTCTCACAAAATTCTCGTCCTTATGACCAAAATGGGTACAGTGCCAACCAGTGAAGGAAATATACACTTGCATTTCCTGCACTAATTTGAAACTTACCTGTTTATCCATGAGCAGCATCTCAGGAAAGAAGTACACAGAGATTGACTTGATGCTTGTGTGTATGACAAGAGACACAAGATAAATATTTGCTGCATTGCACCTTCAGGATACTGACAATGGCATTGTGCTCTGTGTTAGAGAAGTGAGTTGGTGAAGAAGGCAGTTGAGCCAGAGATTTGTTACAAATGTCACGAAAGGTGTACCTCACCATCATATCCACGGCATTCAGAGACAGGCCATAGCAGAAGTAAAATCAACCACATCCCACAATTCTGATACACTGGTTCTTCATTTCAATTCTGCTGATAACTGGCCCTTCACTTTGTCAAATGAAGTTCGAAGTTACCACTGGCAGACACCATAAATGTCACTATTCACATGTGTTGCTCACTTCCTTCGAATGGCACACTGTTATTGATGATCTAATTCATGACAAAGCACTTACATGCTATGCTGTCAAAATTACAATTGATGAAATAACATCTAGAGGGCATGCTTCTCCTAAATAAGTGTATGCAACTGGCGGTAAGGCATCTTGTTTTAAAAACTGATTTTAGCTTCATGACCTTGGAAAACACTGCACAGAAAATGAGACAAAAAAATGGATATTTTCAGCAACACAGTATGGTAATGGAGTAGGAGATCTCTGTAAACATCTTGAAACAAAGTTTGATGTCGAGCATGAAGCTATTGATAATGTAAGAGATGCTATTGGGTTTGTATATACCATATCAAAATTACTGAAAAATATTAGACTCTTACTGTAAACTGGGGTTACTGTGACCCAATTTTTGCCTGTCTTTTTGTAAATGGCAAGAAAACAAATAATAGTGGAGAGAGAAAATTTCATGTACTTTTTCTAGTATTATCAAAGTCTTGTGCCATCAATTAAAAAAGATAGTAAACAAAATACGTAACATCCGTTGCACCACAAAAAATGGACCAATATTACCTGCACTTGGGCCTACTTCGATTCATTCAGTCATTTATGCATATAAAATTGGTAATATAAATAGTTGGGTCAAATAAACTCAATGGATATCCCTAAAGTAGAGATTCAGGAGCATGAGGAATAAGTAAAACACTAAATTTTGGAGGCAAAGACAGGAAATACTGAATTTTTTTTCAGAAAGCAACATAGTAAATATACGTGTGTAGTATATTTCGTCAGTTGACTAATTAAGTTTCAGGTTAGATGGTACACTATGGTAACTACATGCAAAGACACTAAAAAATATGCTAAGAATGTTGTACAGTCTGGATATGAGCCTTATTACACAAATTACTGAAGCTCCAGTATTTGAAAGTAGCCACAGTTTGTTAGCCATGTTTGACTGATAATTCTTATCAAATCCTTCCAACGATAAAATAGTTTATCTTTATTGTTGTGGCTATTTGGAGTAGGACTTTAGGACCCTCATCCATCATCTCCAAATTCCTGAAAATTATTTGTCATATGAAGCTGTAGCATGTTGCCAAAATGCTAATTTATCTTTCAATATTTTGTGGCACTGGGCATCATCTTGCACATCAGAGAAAGTTTCAGGATCATCATCAGATACTAACACCATTTCATCTGTGTTTTGGGGTTACTTTGGCCCAAGTTAAAAGTAACCCCATACTTTGCAAAAAGGTGCACCATTTTACAGAGGTGTGAAATATATTATCTAAATCAACATTAACACAAATTACAGTTTCTTGCTGTATTACCTAATATTGACAGAATACAAAATTTACTCTCAGTGTTTTTAGCTTAATTGTAACCTACAGGCAGAAGTTATTGGAGTGTAATAGGTGTCAAAATTTTTATGATCAACAATGAGTCCGGTGCTACCAACACACTATTACCTCATGGAACTCAGAACCTTTTAGATTGTTAATCGTGCAAGGTAAAAGCACACTGCCTTGTTTACTCCATGTTCATGATGTAATTTTAGTGACAAAACAAATTTAAAACTATCTTCTGACCAGTGGACCAAAGTTACGTGTAAAGTCTCAAAAAACCCGCAGCTTATTACAGTGCTTCAAATAAAATTACAATAGGGGAATTCCATTTACAGAAGAGACAACAGTGGTCTGCTTTGAAGCCAGTGGAAGAAATTCAGTCACATCACTACTGGACTGCATCCTGTAGTGGAACATACACTGTGAGAACTATCTTCTGTGTAGTGGAGCCTGTCACTGTGTGTGAAATACAGAGATCTCAATATACCTTAGAAAACTGTTGTAAGCAACTTCATTTCTTGTGTGTGTGTGCAGATATGACAATCAGTGGTAGGTGGAACAAATAACTAGGGTCCCTCATGAGCTGTGAGATGTAAGAATCTCTTTTATGACACCTCATGCTCCAGCAAATGCTTTCAAATGGCCAGCATCAGCTGATCAGTGTGCAGTTCCAGTTTCCAAAATGCTGTTCTTGTTGGCTCATCCTTGTCCACTTGCAAATTCAGCCCAGTTACACAAGCTCAATGAGAAGACGATGAAAAAAATGAATCCTTTTTCATCAGTGCAGTGTTGATTGTTAGTGTGCTTAATTTCATCAGTCTTCTTATAGAGTAGTTGGAATATGAATTTGATTTTAAAAAGTCTTCGACAATCAGTTGATTGCCTAGTAAAATTTAAAGACTATTTGCCCTACATTTCAAACACTTGGCTATTGTAGGCAATTTGAATCCATGGAATGTCATAGAAAAGTAAAATAAAGCAGTAAAAATTTGTGAAAACTATCACAAGCAGAAAAATTTATAAATATAACATGCATTTTCTACATCAAATTGTGTTACAAAATGCTTGAACAAAATCAAAAATGTTTTCCCACTCATTTACAGCACTGTAAGAAATAATTATTTTTTCGGCTCAAAAATATCAATTTTTAATATTTAAGTGCCCAGCATTTTTTACCTGGAATATAGATTGGCCTGACTCAAAAATTTCTCAAATTTTACACAGAAAAATATTACCCACTCTGTGCCTTCCATAAGTACAATAACCTACTAATATGCTATGCAGTTTTTTGAATTTTCAGGATGGGAGTATGAGAGTGCTCTTGTGGTTTTTTAATTACATTTTTTAATTTTCCATTTTGTTGAGAGATTTTCCGAAATACCCTTATTTAGATGGATCCACAGAATTTTAACAAATTACCAGTGCATGGCAGGTAGTAGGCCTACTTCCCATTGATTGGATTTATTCCTGTTACATTCACATTTGGATCATGCCAATGTGACACTGGAGTTAGCCTAATCATATCTTCACAGTTTGTAGGGGAGCAATACATAACCGGCTATTTAATATCTCTACATTCCTTGCTTATCACTGGTTCTTGAAAGTTGTAGGCATGGTTGGCATCTACTGGTATTTATTTATTTATTTATTTATTGTATGGAGTCGTCAGTATGATGGCTTTTGAAGAAACTGGACGTAAAGAAAAAATACCTATTTCCTCAGTACTGAGCAGTTGTGCACCTACTGCCCCAGAGCAGCATGCCTTGTGAGGAGAGGAATGACGGCTTTTGGAAATAATACATTACAATCTTTATGTATTTTATTAATGCAGGTATCATTAGGTTATTACATACTGGGCCGTTAATTCAAAATTTTATAAATTGACTTGTTGAGTAATAAAAATTCTTGAAACAATTTCTGTCCAGCTTGCACATTAAGTTAAATGCATCATTGCTTTCTTAATGTTTGTTGCTTTAAAATTTGTTTAGTGAATACAGACAATTTTTAATAAATTGTTTTTAGATTTGATTTGGACTGTTTTTTGTTACTGATTTTCATAAACTGTGTCAGCTTATTGTACCACATAAACCCATTAACGTATGGGGTCATATTTGTCATTTTTAATTTAGTTCTTTGTCTGAAGTAGTTATTTTTGGACTTGGTGTTGTGATCATGTATATCACTACATATAATTGGTGTAGTTTTCTGAGTGACAAGAAAGTACAAAGAATAGGAACTGTGTGTTGTAGTAAAATTTTCATTTTTAGCCCAGTCTGTGTGTACTCTGTAACTAGCTTTTTTTTGTTGCTGTACTCTGTTAAGGTTTGTGTCTGCACTGCAACCCCTTATTTCTATGCAGTAGCTCTGATGAGAATTGATTGCCATGGAATACACAGTTTTAAGAATACGTAGTTTTCAGGATTTTTGTGGACACCATTTTGGACTTTACTACACACAGCATCAATGTGTTTAATCCACCAAAAATTTGTGTACAGATGGATACCTAGGAATTTACAGCTGTTTGTTTCTGCTGCTGTTAATCCTACCCCGTGCAGTCAAGGGCGCCTTGTCATGGTCCCTGTGGCTCTCCCTGTTGGAGGTTTGAGTCCTTCCTCAGGCATGGGCGTGTGTGTTGTCCATAGCACAAGCTAGTTTAAGTTAGATTAAGTAATTTGTAGGCTTTGATAACCTCAGCAGTTTGGTCCCATAAGATCCTACTGCAAATTTCCAATTTTTATGCTGTATTAGTGGAAGAGTGCTGCGAGCTGTAGGTTGCAAATATTAACATGTACTTACTTTGACCTTTAGTCCTTGATCATGGAAATGCGTATTTAATTCTAATACCCAACTAGTTGCTGAAAATTCACATTCTCAAAGTCTTTGCCATAGAATAAAACTGAGGTGTTACGAGCATAATTTACAGTGTACAAGTTCCAGGGATGTACAGTGTCACTAATATATGCTAGAAAATAGGAATGCCCAAGGATTGAGCTTTGATGGCCTCCTTGTCTGACTGTTTTGCTTGTGAATTTTAAAACTAAAATCTTATCATCAATTTGATATATGTGAGTGGTACACATTTTATGGTTCATCAGTTATATGGTGAGAAGTTCCATTGCTGCATCATTGTAAAGTATGCCCATGGTTTCTTTCTTTTTTTAAAAATTTCTTTTTTTGAAAAAAAAAAGAAAGAGAGAAAGACAAGCCCATGGTTTACTGAATCAGAAGCTTTGTTCAGGTCTAGAAATATTCCAGCATCATGCATGCCCAATTTAGATTACTGTATATTTCATGGAGGAAATTGATAACAGCTGTGGCTGTGCTTAAGTCTTTCCTAAATCTATGTTTTGATTCAGTAAGCATTTCATGTCTTGAGAAGACGTCTTTGAGTGGGAAGAGTAAAATTTTTTTACTTATTTTACTGAAGGTGGGGATTAGGGTTCTGTAATTACTTCTCTTCTTATGGACTGCCTGAATTACATATATTTTGAAGTTGGATACTACCAATTAATAAGGTAAGTAAAGTATTCAGTGATTTCATTGGCACATATCCTTAACACCACACTCAAGATACTATCCCATCCAAATGGTTGCTTGTTCTTTAACTTTTCTATTGTTAAATATCTCCTTTTGATTCACTTCACGAATTTGAGCACTTCACAGAATGAGTTGTTATTTGGCATCTCAGCCTGTAGATCTACAGGCTATATCAAACATACTTTTACAAACTTTGGGAGCAGGTTCCTTATACCAAAACAAGAAAAAAGTTCATATAAACATGTCTGAAAATCCTTCATTTTTAAGTTCTTAATAAAAGTTTACTGTTTTGATGGTTCAAGAGCATCAACACATAAACTCATAATAAATGCTTCAAAGGCCCTCCTCTTACTCCTGAACACGCATGCCCTCATTCAATCGTGGACTCTCGCACCCTTTAAACTACTCCCTGATGCTTTCAAATTGTTTCACAGGCTTCCATGACACATCAATGAAGAGTTCCTGCATCTGGGTGGCCAGCAGTACAGACCAGTTGTTTCAAGTGTCCACAGAGATAACGATCCAAAGAAATGGGGAAGCATACAGGGCATGGAACTGGTCCTCCTCTGCGTATCCATCTGTCATGGCAGCCACCAGCATTTCTAACACAGTCTGAAATGTGCTGGAGCTCCATCATGTATAAACAGCATGTTCATTTTTATTTGCAGGGACACATCTTGTGGTGGATCTTGAAAGATGTTCTGAATAAAGTCCCTGTAAGACAACAGTCTTTAAGTCATGCCGAAAGTACAGATGGTTCTACCAGACAGATACCTACGATTTCAGCCAACACATTAATCTTAAACTGATGCTGGCATCTAGTCTGTACTGTAGCATGAGGTTTGCAATTGGTGCATATGTGTTTGTTGCGGAAATTTTTTACTCCTTTTCTCTGAAACGTTCTCTCGAAACAAAACTTAAAGAGACAGATAATGGATTCGCAGATTTTGCAACAAACCACTGGCAAAAGTTTTCATGTGGTGATTGATCAGCAGACACAAGGCCTTGCACATGTTGAAAATCATATGGATACCCTTGAGTTGCACATGAAGTATCCTCCATGCTGAAACTGGAGATGTACCACATGCTAGGGCCACTTGTTTTGCCCTGATATTTGGCTCTTTTTCAACAGCCCATAGACCATACTCTTCCTGATCAGGCATATGAGCAACACATGGTCTTCCTTTGCCAATAGTTTGTGGCACTACAGATGCTATCTCAGTGACGTGATGATACACAGCACCAAAGGTTGGATGATTCAGTTGCCTTTGGCCTGGAAATGCCATCTGATATAGCCATGCAATCTTGTATCCATTACTGTTTATGGTGGCTGTACATAAAAATCATGTGTGCCTGCTCATTAAATGAATATCCTGCCATGTTTGAATCGAGCACTTTCATTTGAGTCACTCCCTGTAGTACATTAACACAATGGACTCATTGAAGACAGACAAACATGAAAGTGAGCAATCTCCCAGGCAACACAGTGCCATCTAGGCCACAATGAGTCAAACAGGTGCACTGGTAAGTGAAGTTTTTGGGTTGTACTTGGAAAGCTGTTGGAATGTTAGCTTGCATTAGCAACTCAATAATGAAAGATTTGTGGACATATGTTTATATGAACATTTTTTTGTTTTGTTTTTGTGTAAGGAACCTATCACCAGAGTTTGTAAAAGTATTTTGAAATGAAGTTTGTAATGGGAGTGGACTGGTCAACTGGAGAGATAAAGTGCTTATTGAAGAAATTACATTTTATATTTCAATCTTTCAGTATGTGGCCTTCATAAATAATGCTCACTGATTCACTGGGGACATTGCTGGTGGTTTTATGATGTTTATTGATTAGTCTCAAGAATGCTTTACCAGTGTTGGGTGAATTCTCTATAACACCTTTGTTCATCTGTTTCCTTGGGTGTAAAAGGCTCGATTTATATATAAAATAGAAAGTAACTTCCACATGGGAAAAATATATTAAAAACAAAGATTCCAAGACTTACCAAGCGGGAAAGTGCCGGCAAAAAAAAAAAAAAAAAAAAAAAAAAAAAAAAAAAAAAAACCACACACACACACACACACACACACACACACACACACACACAGAATTACTAGCTTTCGGAACCGATGGTTGCTTCTTCAGGAAAGAGGGAAGGAGAGGGAAAGACGAAAGGATGTGGGTTATAAGGGAGAGGGTAAGGAGTCATTCCAATCCCGGGAGCGGAAAGACTTCCCTTAGGGGGAAAAAAGGACAGGTGTACACTCACACACACACACACACACACATATCCATCCGCACATACACAGACACAAGCAGACATATTTAAAGGCAAAGAGTAAGGGCAGAGATGTCAGTCGAGGCAGAAGTACAGAGGCAAAGAAGTTGTTGAAATTGTTAGCCTCCTTCTCATAACCTGCCAGTACACAACCAGTCCTTTGAATACATTTACACACATATTTCTCGAGATTTTATTCGAAAATTTTTTTTCGAATTTTATTTTGTCGGAAAAATTTTTTCGAAACTTTTTTCGAAAATTTTTTTTCTTTCGAAGCTTTTTTCGAGAAATTTTTTTGTCGAAATTTTCTTGAATTTCCCCACGCTTTCACGTGTTCTGGAGACAACATAACTACCTAACCTTAGCACCCATTGTTGTTCACCAACCTAAGTTCAGCACAGGATCAACATAGCTCATCTCAAACCCACACTTTTTCGACTTTTTTCATACCTTTATCTCTCCCTATATAAATTTCTATTTACTTTCACTTGATCCTCATATTACCCTTTCCACCTTCTAATACCATGTCAACCTCACAACATCCCTACAACGACCCCATTAAATTTTATTTACATTCTCTCCGCAAACATGCCTTCACCCTAGCCAGATTACGCTCCCATATTTTATTTACTCAGGCTTGTCTGACATTTGGCATTGCCCCCAAGGGCCTCACACTTAAAGTTCCCATCTCTGGCTGCAATCCTTCTTTCCATCAGTCCTTATACCAGTTCCAAACAGCACAATCCATAGCCCTCACCCGCCTAATCCTTCACCTATACATTGACTCGGCCAATGAACACACCCGTCAACTCCTATCCCAAATCAAAGTCCTCAATCTTTCCTCTCTCACATCCACACCGGCTGTACATAGCATCCTCCTACAGGCCAACCGCAAATTAGAACAGCATGCCACCCTTCACCTCAACAAACTATCCAATCTCCTGGTTTCCCACCTCCGGAAAGGCAACTCACTCACCCTCCACAACCTTTCCAACAAACCTCAACCTCCTCTCATTGCACACAGACCCAGTCTCTCCCATCTACTCAATCTCCCACTTCCAGCTCCACTCCCCCCAACACCTCAATATTCTAGTCAACACAATCTGGAACCACAACACCCCAAATCAGTAGTTAACCTCTCCTCCAAACCCCTCTCCCAATCCGAAACCTCTGTCCTATCCAAAGGCCTCACCTTCAGCCCCACTCCCAGGTTCAACCAAACTGCCCTTGTCAAAGATTTACTGTCCTACACTCGTAGTCTCTGCTGGAAATATCACTTTGCCACGAAGAAAAATAATCCTGATCCCACTCCTAATGATCCAACTCCCCAAGACACTATCCAAATTGAACCCTGCCTGGAACAGTTCCGTCCTCCACCACAGCGGGACCCACCTCCTCTTCTTCAAAATCACCCTCTCCAAACCTTCCAGGAATTTCTCACTTCCAGCCTTGCCTCTCAATCTTTCCTGAAAAACCTTAATCCTACTCTCAACATCATCACAACTGAAGTCCAGGCTATCCGTGATCTGAAAGCTGACCGATCCATCATCATTCTTCCGGCTGACAAGGGTTCCACGACCGTGGTACTTGATCGCTGGGAGTATATGGCTGAGGGACTGCGTCAGCTTTCAGACAACTCTACATACAAAGTTTGCCAAGGTAATCCCATTCCTGATGTCCAGGCGGAGCTTCAAGGAATCCTCAGAACCTTAGGCCCCCTACAAAACCTTTCACCTGACTCCATCAAACTCCTGACCCCACCGACACCTCGCACTCCTACCTTCTACCTACTTCCTAAAATTCACAAACCCAAACATCCTGGCCGCCCCATTGTAGCTGGTTACCAAGCCCCCACAGAACGTATCTCTGCCTACGTAGATCAACACCTTCAACCCATTACATGCAGTCTCCCATCCATCATCAAAGACACCAACCACTTTCTCGAACGCCTGGAATCCGTACCCAGTCTGTTACCCCCGGAAACCATCCTTGTAACCATTGATGCCACTTCCCTATACAAAAATATCCCGCACGTCCAGGGTCTCGCTGCAATGGAGCACTTCCTTTCACGCCGATCACCTGCCACCCTACCCAAAACCTCTTTTCTCGTCACCTTAGCCAGCTTCATCCTGACCCACAACTTCTTCACTTTTGAAGGCCAGACATACCAACAATTAAAGGGAACAGCCATGGGTACCAGGATAGCCCCCTCGTATGCCAACCTATTTATGGGTCGCTTAGAGGAAGCCTTCTTGGTTACCCAAGCCTGCCAACCCAAAGTTTGGTACAGATTTATTGATGATATCTTCATGATCTGGACTCACAGTGAAGAACAACTCCAGAATTTCCTCTCCAACATCAACTCCTTTGGTTCCATCAGATTCACCTGGTCCTACTCCAAATCCCATGCCACTTTCCTTGACATTGACCTCCATCTGTCCAATGGCCAGCTTCACACATCCGTCCACATCAAACCCACCAACAAGCAACAGTACCTCCATTATGATAGCTGCCACCCATTCCATATCAAACGGTCCCTTCCCTACAGCCTAGTCCTTCGTGGCAAACGAATCTGCTCCAGTCCTGAATCCCTCGACCATTACACCAACAACCTGAAAACAGCTTTCGCAGCCCGCAACTACCCTCCCAACCTGGTACAGAAACAGATAACCAGAGCCACTTCCTCATCCCCTCAAACCCAAAACCTCTCACAGAAGAACCCCAAAAGTGCCCCACTTGTGACAGGATACTTCCCGGGACTGGATCAGACTCTGAATGTGGCTCTCCAGCAGGGATATGACTTCCTAAAATCCTGCCCCGAAATGAGATCCATCCTTCATGAAATTCTTCCCACTCCACCAAGAGTGTCTTTCCGCTGTCCACCTAACCTTCGTAACCTCTCGGTTCATCCCTATGAAATCCCCAAACCACCTTCCCTACCCTCTGGCTCCTTCCCTTGCAACCGCCCCCGGTGTAAAACCTGTCCTATGCACCCCCCACCACCACCTGCTCCAGTCCTGTAACCCGGAAGGTGTACACGATCAAAGGGAGAGCCACATGTGAAAGCAACCATGTGATTTACCATCTGACCTGCCTACACTGTGACGCTTTCTATGTGGGAATGACCAGCAACAAACTGTCCATTCGCATGAATGGACATAGGCAGACAGTGTTTGTTGTTAATGAGGATCACCCTGTGGCTAAACATGCCTTGGTGCACGGCCAGCACATCTTGGCACAGTGTTACACCGTCCGAGTTATCTGGACACTTCCCACCAACACCAACCTATCCGAACTCCGGAGATGGGAACTCGCCCTTTAGTATATCCTCTCTTCTCGATATCCGCCAGGCCTCAACCTCTGCTAATTTCAAGTTGCCGCCGCTCATACCTCAGCTGTCTTTCAACAACTTCTTTGCCTCTGTACTTCTGCCTCGACTGACATCTCTGCCCTTACTCTTTGCCTTTCAATATGTCTGCTTGTGTCTGTGTATGTGCGGATGGATATGTGTGTGTGTGTGTGTGTGTGTGTGTGTGTGCGAGTGTACACCTGTCCTTTTTTCCCCCTAAGGGAAGTCTTTCTGCTCCGGGGATTGGAATGACTCCTTACCCTCTCCCTTAAAACCCTCATCCTTTCGTCTTTCCCTCTCCTTCCTGAAGAAGCAACCATCGGTTGCAAAAGCTAGTAATTTTGTGTGTGTGTTTGTGTGTTTTGTTCATTGTGCCTGTCTGCCGGCGCTTTCCCGCTTGGTAAGTCTTGGAATCTTTGTTTATATATATATTACATTTCCTTAAGCATATGCAGTTTACTTCTGTTTCTTTATGACGCAGTCAAGATCGTATACACGAGCGGCAGCCATTAAGTGTGCCACACTTTTTCTGAAAGTGGATTGGTTTTATTTAGGATTCCAATACACGATATTATTCCCCACTCTTTTGGCTACAAAAACTCTATTTTCAGTGTAATCTCTGTTCAGTGTGACAGCCTTAGGCCACTTTATTGGGGGTTCTGTAAGACCACATGGTGCCATTCTATGGGTCAATGTCAGGGCCAGTGTCATGTTGAAACAACAACCGATGATGGACAGAAAACGGTCATGATCAGCCTCATAACATGTAAGCAGTTGTGCATAGCTAGTGCTTTGTTGTTGTTTATAGTCATCTGTTAGGCAGCGAGGAACCCGGCAGGCACACGCCTTTGAGTACCCCAACTATTGGACGACGATGTCAGCACTACCAACAGAGACGTCCAGTTGAGCCACAAGGCGTTTGATTATGATCCATTGATCACTTTGAATGAGAGTGTCTGCATATTGTAACATTTAATAAGTTGCAGTTCTGTGCGGCCATTGGCACGCAGGAGATCAGACAGGTTTGAACGACCCTTTTTTAGCCTAGTATTACTTTCAGTATTGCAGTTTATTAGTACCCTGGGTATTTCTTTGAAAGGCAACAGTAGTTGAAATGTGTCAACACAGTCCTATAAAACTCATCCCATTTGCATTCTGACTCTTTAGTTTGGTAAATGGTGTCCCACCCCTCTGTTAGCTTAGTTTTGATGTTGCTGTTGATGGTGTTACTCACAATCCACTTCTCATGTATTTTCATTGCTCTTTGGCCCTGGTGTTCAAGTGTATTACACTAGTGCCATAGCTTCTATATTTGTGAGGTTATATGAGTTTAAAGTATCTGTCTGTTGGTTATACAGCAGGATTTTGTTTCAGTATTTAGCATTTAGCTATTCTAAGGTCATATTTCTGCTTATGGTTCTGGTAACTGTATCAAGATAGCTTAATACATCAACATTTGGTGGGCAGCACATTTCAATAATTTTATATTTCCAGAATGAGATTTTCACTCTGCAGCGGAGTGTGCACTGATATGAAACTTCCTGGCAGATTAAAACTGTGTGCCCGACCGAGACTCGAACTCGGGACCTTTGCCTTTTGCGGGCAAGTGCTCTACCACCTGAGCTACCGAAGCACGACTCACGCCCGGTACTCACAGCTTTACTTCTGCCAGTATCCGTCTCCTACCTTCCAAACTTTACAGAAGCTCTCCGCTGCAGAGTGAAAATCTCATTCTGGAAACATCCCCCAGGCTGTGGCTAAGCCATATCTCCGCAATATCCTTTCTTTCAGGAGTGCTAGTTCTGCAAGTTTCGCAGGAGAGCTTCTGTAAAGTTTGGAAGGTAGGAGACGGATACTGGCAGAAGTAAAGCTGTGAGTACCGGGTGTGAGTCGTGCTTCGGTAGCTCAGGTGGTAGAGCACTTGCCCGCGAAAGGCAAAGGTCCCGAGTTCGAGTCTCGGTCGGGCACACAGTTTTAATCTGCCAGGAAGTTTCATATCAGCGCACACTCCGCTGCAGAGTGAAAATCTCATTCTGGAAACATCCCCCAGGCTATTGCTAAGCCATATCTCCGCAATATCCTTTCTTTCAGGAGTGCTAGTTCTGCAAGTTTCGCAGGAGAGCTTCTGTAAAGTTTGGAAGGTAGGAGACGGATACTGGCAGAAGTAAAGCTGTGAGTACCGGGCGTGAGTCATGCTTCGGTAGCACAGGTGGTAGAGCACTTGCCCGCGAAAGGCAAAGGTCCCGAGTTCGAGTCTCGGTCGGGCACACAGTTTTAATCTGCCAGGAAATTTTCAATTTTATATTTATTTAATATACTTGAATAAACATTTATGTGGACCACAGCAGCCATTCCAATTGTTCCTTCTTTTCTGTATTGTTCAGGAAATGAGATTCTTTTAAATGTAAAATTTTCACTAATAAATATTGCCACCCCACCACTTTTGTGTTGTTGCCTGCAAAACCATCTAATTTATTATAGTAAATTTTATTGACTTTGTCCATGTTTTCTTATTAGCTTACTGGTTGTTCAGGAAACTAGACAAAAAATCGCCAGTGTCATATCTCAGTGAGGAGCTTAAAACTCAGGGCAGGAGCACATAGAGGAACTACAGCTTAAGTTCAAAAGAATAACTGACTATGCACTAGGTGGATGTGTACCTAATAGAACAATTCATGATAGGAGAAATCCTCTGTGGCATACAGTCACTGTAAATAAACTTTGAAAGAAACATAGACCACTGCATAATAGGTATAAAACAAAACATAGTGCTATAGACCGAGCGAGGTGGCGCAGTGGTTAGCCACTGGACTCACATTCGGGAGGACGACGGTTCAATCCCGTCTCCGGCCATCCTGATTTAGGTTTTCCGTGATTTCCCTAAATCGTTTCAGGCAAATGCCGGGATGGTTCCTTTGAAATGGCACGGCCGATTTTCTTCCCAATCCTTCCCTAACCCGAGCTTGTGCTCCGTCTCTAATGACCTCGTTGTCAACAGGACGTTAAACACTAACCACCACCACCATAGTGCTATAGTTTGAGAGGTGCTGAATGAAATGCCTTTTGCACAAGAAAAATGTATGAAGCCTTCAATGACTGCTGTAGCAGAATGTTGTCAAAAGATCTTTCATGAAACTCAAATAAATTCTGGTCATGCATAACCGCTGTTAGTGGCTCCAAAGTATCATCTAGTCATTCATGATGCAAGACAGGAACTGAAAATGAGAGTAGAAAACCAAAGCAGAAATACTTAACTCTAAGGAAAACACAGGGGCATTACCCCAATTTAATCTCCATACCACTGAAAAGATGAATGAAATAAGTACTGGGAACTGTCAAGGAACCTACACTGGAAGAAGTTAAAGTTAGTATCAGGATTCTTAAAAACAGTTAAACTCCAGCAGAAGACAATGTTATAGCAGAAGCGATAAAATGTGGTGAAGAAAATCTAATAAGAGTTTTGCATGAGATTATGATGGAAAGAAAATATGCTGGAACAGTGGAATACAGCTATACTCTACCCTATACAAAAGAAACATGACAAAGCTGACTGTGAGAATTATAGAGGAATTGCACTGCTCTGTATAGTATAAAAAGTATTAAGATAAATCATGGTGGGGCAACTCAGTATGTATGTAGAAGAGTATCAAGGAAACTACCAGTGTAGTTTCAGAACTAATAGACCCACCACAGATCAGATTTTTACCATCGACAGATCCTTGAAAAATGTTGTGAGTATTACATCGATGTCCACCAGCTGTTGATTTTAAACAAGCTTATGATAATATCAAAAGGGATCAGCTCTTGAAGGCAATACAAGGTGCAGGAGTACCAAACAAACTAAGAAGACTGGTCCAAATGACTTTGAGAAGAACAGTATGTAAAGTAAAGGTTGAGGGCACTTTATCAAAGGCATTTGAAGTTAACCAAGGATTGCAACAACTATTATGTTTAATGTCACCTTGGAGAGGGTAATGCAAAAGACACAAAGCGGTAACCCTGGGGGAACACTGTTTAACAGAGTGTCACAGGATTTTGCATAAGGAGATTATATTGATTTGTTGTCCAGGAGGAAACAGGACCTGGAAGAAAAGCTTGAAAAATTAGATGTGGAGCAGAGGCGGGGGTTGACAGTTATGAAGTCAAAGACCAGGTATTTGTTAATATCTAGGAAAAGATATAGTGAAGGAGAAATAAGCATAACTTTGAATAGAAAAGAATTTGAATGCTGTGAGAGTGTTAAATATCTTGTGTCTCTGGTAACTGAGAATAATGATACGAGAGAAAAAATACATACAAGGATTACAGCTGGTAACAGGAGTTACTTCACACTGATTAAAGTGTTTAAAGCAAGAAGGCTTGATTAAAGTATTTAAAGCAAGAAGGCTTAGTAGGAATCTGAATCTGACAGTGTATCATACAGTGAGACCTGTGGTGATGTATGGGTTGTAGATTTGGAGAATGACACAAAATGATGAGTTGTTGCAGAGATGGGAAAGGAAGATACTTAGGAAAATCATTGGGCCAGTGAATGATAGGGGGTTTAGGCTATCAGAAATAATGAGGAGATCAGAGAGTTGTTTAACAAACCAGATATTGGTATAGAATTAAAGAGCAATAGACCGCGTAGGTTGGGACATGTAGAAAGAATGGTGGAGAGCAGCACAATAAAGAAAGTTTTCAAAGGAAAACCAGGTGGACACTGTATAAAGGGCAGACCGAGGACCAGATGGCTAGACAAAGTGGAGGAGAACTTGAGAAGAATTGGCATTAGAAGATGGAGAGCCAAGACAGCCAGCAGAGAAGGGTGGGCAGAAATTGTCCGGGAGGCCAAGGCCCAACACAGGCTGTAGTGCCAAAGAGTAAGTAAATACCACTGAAAAGATATTAGTGTTGGTGGCATTGAACTGTTAAAACTGAACAAAGCTTCATGGCTTGATGAAATCCCTATCAGATTCTGTACTTAATTTCCGACTGAGTTAGCGCTTCTGTTTACTACAAGCTGTTGTAGTTCCCATGAATGAAAAACAATGCCCATTAGCTGGAAGAAAGCACAGATCACACTTGTCTACAAAAAGGATAGCAGAAGTGGTGCACAAAACTATCATTCAATGTCCTTGACATCCTTTTGTTGTAGAATCTTAGAAGATACTCCAAGCTGAAACATGAGGTATTTTCAACATGAAGACCTTCTGCATGCCAGCCAGCATGGTATTCAAAAACATCAGTCATTTGAAACCCAACTCGCACTTTTCTCGGGTGACATTCTGAAAGCTTTGGATCAAGGAAGTCTGGGATTTGCAGTATTTCTGAAAAGCATTTGACTCAGTACCACACCTATGTGTATTATCAAAAGTGTGATCATATGGGGTATCAAGTGAAATCTGTGACTGGACTGAGGACTTTTTGGTAGGGAGGACACAGCATCTTATTTTGGATGGAGAGTCGCCATCAGATGTAGAAGTAACTTTGGCAGTGCACCAGGGAAGTGTGTTGGCTCCCTTGCTGTTTGTTTTGTTTATTAATGACCTTTTGGCCTATATTAAAAGCAACATCAGTCTTTTTGCAGATGATGCAGTTATTTACAATGAAATACAGTCTGGACGAAGTTGTGCAGATATTCAGTAGGTCTTCGTAAGATTTCAAAGTGGTGCGAAGGCTGGCAATTTGCTTTAAATGTTCAGAAATGTAAAATTGTGCACTTTGCAAGGGGAAGGCCGCAGACACGATCAACTGATTTGATTAACATTCAGCAAGTCAGTTGTACAACATAAAATGAAAGGCTCAGCTCCCTTCCAGTTTTGAGAAAAACAGCTCTAAATTTCATGAGACATAATTGAATCAAAATAGACAGGACCAATAGCTAATTGAAAACAGCAATTTTCATGATCAAATAAGGTATCTGCAAACTCACTTTTCCAAGAAATTGAGGAAAGAAACTGTTATAGCTTTCACTTGTGTACCCGTAAGGTACACACTACTCAGCAGAAAAGCCACTGGTATAGTGACCAAGGCATCTGGGTGGGAAGGAGACAACCTGTGTTCAATTTCCAGATGCATTTTGCAGCTTTTCCCTCTACATCCAAACTTATAGGAATGGAGTGTTAATAAGTTAAGTAAATCAGTTAGGTATAATAACAAGGTATGCCTTGGTTGCTACAAAGATCCGTGAAATTAATCACCCATACTTGTGGAAAAATGAAAATTAAATTTTTTTTTCTTTTTTTTTTTTTTAAAAAAATCCCCCTCATTGGTGAGACTATGGGGAGCTGTGTCATCTTGTCAGTTTCAGGACTGGCAAAATTTCTTGTACAAGCTACTTTGAATCTGGTTTTAGGTACGGTAATTGTTTAAGGGTAACTCAGCAAATGTACAGTGGGTACAGAAAGAGATCATTTGAAATATGTGCACTGTAAGCCATAGAGAACCATATAGTCTGTTATTCAGAAAACTTAAAATATTAACTCTGCCACCCCTATATATGTGAGAGATTATTATCTTTTTTTACATCAGACAATGATTATTTGAGGGAAACGATTTTGTTCGTTCACATGATACAAGAAGCTAAGAAAATGTTATATTTCTCACCCACTGCCTCACTGTAGGCCCATTGACCTCAGTACATGGGAATGAAAATTTACAATAAATTAAAAGGGAACAATCTAATGCAGATGAATTTAGGTCCACTTAAAAGAAAGGTATATAAGACACTGACACTGAAATGCTATTACACAATGGATGAATTCATGGAGGATGAACTAGACATTTGAGCTGCACACAATGTGCAAAAGCTGCTAACATATTCTGAGCATTAGCTTCTTCATCATCATCATCTTCTTCTCCTCAGATATAGGAAGGAATTGCCTGTAATTTCTTGTGCCTGAATCTGGCTTCTTGCTTCTGGGTAACCACCCAGGTCTCACTTCCATAGAACAGTGTGGGAACTGCAACAGTTTTGTAAAATTTAATTTGAGTGTCTTTCCTGGCTTTGTTCTTTAGGTTTCTGTTCAGTGTTCCGCATACCTAGCTGAATTTACTAAGCTTAATTTCAATATCTCTGCTGTAGCCATATGTCATTTCACATCTGAGGTAATTGAAATGGCTTACTTGTTCTAAAATCTTCTGATCTATCACTATTTTGGTTCTGATTGGTTCTTTCCCCATGAAGGCCATTGTCTTAGTTTTTTTTCTTTTGAAGTTTTCATGTTATATTTTTCATTTATTTGTTTTAGCAAGTAGATTCCTTTCCAAAGGCCACCTCCCTTGCCTGCTAGGATCACTGCATCATCAGCATATAGTAAATTATTTAAAAGAATGTTCCTGTCTAGGTAGATGCCTTTCTGAAATTCTGATTTCCATATATGTATTATTTCATTAATGTAGTTGTTGAGAGTTGGAGAGATGCAGCAGCCTTTTCGCAGCCCTTTGTTACTTGGTATCATTGAGATCCAGAGTGATATTTGTGTCTTGATGTAAACTTCTCATCACATTTACTAAATGCTTTGGATTTCTGCGATTCGTCATTATTTCCCAAAGTTTCTGCCTATTGACATTGTCAAAAGCTTTTAAAAAAAGTCAATAAAATCAACATGTGTTTCTTTATTGTGCTCTCTCTGTTTTTCTGTTATTTATTGTAGAATAAAAACTGCATCTATTGTGGAGTGTCGTTTCCTAAAACCCATTTGTTCCTCATGCAGTACTGCTTCTGCTATGTTTTTAAGTCTTGTATTTTATAATTTTAGCATACACCTTGTGTTCTGAGTCCAGTAAACTTATTACTCTGTAATTACGGCATAGGCTTTTATCTCTTTTTTTAAAAAAATTTATATCACTCGAGCTGTTTTCCAGTCTTTGAGAATATTGTTCTTCTTCCAATATTCGTTAAAGAGATGCAGCAGTCATTGGTGTAGTATCATTCCTCCATATTTTAATTATTCAGCATTAATGCCATCTTTTCCTGTTGCTTTTCTGTTCTTAAGTGATGTTAGTGCAGATGTTAATTTGTTGGACTGTATTTCATCTAATCCTTTCTCGTCTAGTTGTTCAATTTCAGTTTCTTGTGCTGTATGATCATACCACAACTCACTGTAATGATTTATCCACTGTTCTTGTTCAATGCCATTTATGTGTATCTTCTTTCTTTCTGTTGTGCTTAAAGTTTTTACAACCTCATATGCCATTTCTTGCCTTCCGTGGATATCATGTTCGATATTAGAAATAAACCTACCCCAGTGTTCCTGATGTGCTTTCCTTACTACGCATTTAGAATTATTTCTTTTCTCCTTATAGTATTGTTTGTTCTCAGTAGTGGGGTTGCTAACGTACACTCCTGGAAATGGAAAAAAGAACACATTGACACCGGTGTGTCAGACCCACCATACTTGCTCCGGACACTGCGAGAGGGCTGTACAAGCAATGATCACACGCACGGCACAGCGGACACACCAGGAACCGTGGTGTTGGCTGTCGAATGGCGCTAGTTGCGCAGCATTTGTGCACCGCCGCCGTCAGTATCAGCCAGTTTGCCGTGGCATACGGAGCTCCATCACAGTCTTTAACACTGGTAGCATGCCGCGACAGTGTGGACGTGAACCGTATGTGCAGTTGACGGACTTTGAGCGAGGGCGTATAGTGGGCATGTGGGAGGCCGGGTGGACGTACCACCGAATTGCTCAACACGTGGGGCGTCAGGTCTCCACAGTACATCGATGTTGTCGCCAGTGGTCGGCAGAAGGTGCACGTGCCCGTCGACCTGGGACCGGACCGCAGTGACGCACGGATGCACGCCAAGACCGTAGGATCCTACGCAGTGCCGTAGGGGACCGCACCGCCACTTCATACGACCGAGGCACACAGGGCCAACACCCGGCATCATGGTGTGGGGAGCGATCTCCTACACTGGCCGTACACCTCTGGTGATCGTCGAGGGGACACTGAATAGTGCACGGTACATCCAAACTGTCACCGAATCCATCGTTCAACCATTCCTAGACCGGCAAGGGAACTTGCTGTTCCAACAGGACAATGCACGTCCGCATGTATCCCGTGCCACCCAGCGTGCTCTAGAAGGTGTAAGTCAACTACCCTGGCCAGCAAGATCTCCGGATCTGTCCCCCATTGAGCATGTTTGGGACTGGATGAAGCGTCGTCTCACGTGGTCTGCACGTCCAGCACAAGTGCTGGTCCAACTGAGGTGCCAGGTGGAAATGGCATGGCAAGCCGTTCCACAGGACTACATCCAGCATCTCTACGATCGTCTCCATGGGAGAATAGCAGCCTGCATTGCTGCGAAAGGTGGATATACACTGTACTAGTGCCGACATTGTGCATGCTCTGTTGCCTGTGTCTATGTGCCTGTGGTTCTGTCAGTGTGATCATGTGATGTATCTGACCCCAGGAATGTGTCAATAAAGTTTCCCCTTCCTGGGACAATGAATTCAAGGTGGTCTTATTTCAATTTCCAGGAGTGTATTTTATATATGCACCCTGTTTTTATTTGACAGCTTTCATTATATCCTCATTCCAAACTTCTAGGACTTTTCTTTCTCTCTCTCTCTCTCTCTCTCTCTCTCTCTCTCTCTCTTTCTCTTTCTATCCCCTCTCTCTCCTCTCTCTCTCCCCTCTCTCTCCCCCCTCCCCCCCCTCTCTCTCTCTCTCTCTCTCTCTCTCTCTCTCTCTCTCTCTCTCTCTCTCTCTCTCCCCCTATCTCTCCCCTTCTCTCTCTCTCTCTCTCTCTCTCTCTCTCTCTCTCTCTCTCTCTCTCTATATATATATATATATATATATCCCCCCTCTCCCCACCCCTCTCTCTCCCGAGAGCTTCTCCTGCTACTCTGCGTATAGTTCAGAGTTTGCCATTCTTCTTCTATATTGTCTTTAGTTTGTAAGTTTTCCAGTTCTGTATTTAATCTCCTTGGGTACAGGTGTCTGATACTGTCCTTTTCAAGCAAGTATACCTTATAAATACTTTGATATTGTTGGTTTGTTACTTGTTCTGTTATTTTCTTCCATTTTGTAAAAATATCTATTCTGGAGAGCAGTAAGAAATGATCTGATTCTATATCTTGTGCTCCATAAACTCTTGTATCCCTTACTCGGCCCACTAGCTTATCATTCACTAAGATGTAGTCAATTATTGATCTAAGACATCTGCTGAGCATTAGCTATGTAGATATTTCACTGTATCTCTGGTACTGATTGCTGTGGGTTTCCAATCCACGCCAAATGCCGTGGAACACAATGAGCACTAGTGGTCTCTGCAGCAGTTCCACCATAAGCCGTGGCTGCGTGCACTCCTGGCCCCGAGTCTTTCGTGAGGGCGGCACTGTGGAGCATGTGGTCCCATCGGCCAATAGCAACATACATTGTAGTGTATTTAGACGGCTACCTCTCACTCAATGAGGCAATCTGGTATTAGCGTTGAGTCGGATGATATCTCGCTTACAGACATCGTGTTTATGTTGTGTGTGCTTACTTCCCGTTTACAAGTGGAAGTTTTTTTGATTTCGTGAGGTTATCTCTTGTGACCCCATTGCTTAATTATTAGTTGTTGACCTTGGTGTCTTGCTCAGTTGTCTGTTGTTGTGCTTGTCCGTCCATTCCCATTCATCCATCTTGTTTGTTCGCGGGCTGCTCCTGTTTGGTCCCACTGCGTTTTCGTCACAACAGTACCATTTTGATGTACCTTATCTGAAAGTTAGCATGTAGGTATATGTTTATGTGGAAACAATGATAATGAAGTTTGGAATTAGTGGTATTTGTAATTAGCACAGCTTTTAGGTAAACTAATTATTCCACTGGCTTCTAATTAACCAAATGAAAGTAGATGTAGTAAAGTCAAGTTGGATAAGCCCTGAGTTAATATTCAAGATTTTTGATACTGTGCTCAAGTTATAAAAATAACACTATTGAAGATATTTGGGGAAAAAGGTGGAAGACAAACATAACAGGGGGAAGTGTCCAACTGCTTTGTTACACACTGTACCTGTGATGTTATTTGAAGAATATATTTTGATTTTAGTTCGATTATCAGTGGCTTGTTCTACATAGTGAACTGAAGTGAAAGTATTCTCATTTTATTGTCATTGCACAGCTTTTATTTTTTAAATTGCTGGGTGAATCTGAGACTACTTTTACTCTTTGATATAACGTTTAGTGTTCTTTGGTATTCTTAGCAGTGCCAATAGCAAAGAAACCTTTTGTTGCAGTACAACTCTAAATCTAGGGAACCAGCTGTTTATTGCTTTTATACTAGTTACTAATATTTTTTTAGGCTCCGTATTGCAGCAGTTCACCTGAGACAAACTGTAACTAATTTATTACAGAACTTAACACCCAGGATTGAGTATACTTGGTTAAAGGCAAGCCTCATTTTTAAGAAAGGGAACTGCTTCAAACTCATCTTTCATTGCAACTCAAACTAGCTACCTTTCATGGGTGGTGTTCCATCTGTGAGGATATCTTCAAAACTTGCCAAACACCCCAAAATCAGCTTATAGTCTTTTGTCTAATAATTGCAGCCAAATAAAGGAATAATGAAGTTAATTACTTCATTGTAGCTGTGTTATTAGTGAGACCACTACTGGAGAGGTGAGGTATCCTAGTTACTCCCCACCTTCATAGTTGCTCCCCACCTGGGAATTTTGAGTTTGAACAGCAGTAGTGGAGGCTGCTGCCCAGTCAGCAAGATGTCAACAGTTGTGTTTGGCAACAACAAGATATTCAGTACATAGTCAGAAACAGATAATAGGTTGGCAGTGTCTCACAATGCTAAGTCAGATACAGCTGGTGCTGACTAGGAGGCAGTCACTGGCTGTCACAGCTATGCTGCTCAGCTTTCACTGATGCCCATAGCAGATATTTGGGGTCGCATAGTGGTCATACGGCATGCCGAACTCAAGTGTGACAGCGTAAGCCGAACACAACGATGGTTGCCCTGGACTACACTGGGGTCAGACGAGGCAATCTGGTTTATGCATATGAATTATGGATGCACCAGCCTCATGGGAGTTTGATGGACAGTAAGTGAACAGCATGGTGTCCTTCTGGCTGGCTGGGAACTTATAAGTAATGCCTCGGTGAGGAATTGTTTCACTGCTGCCAACAGCGGAACATCGCAGAGATTACTACAGTGCTGATTTGGCCTCTTGAGAGTGTTGCAATTCTGTTACAATATTGGCAGCAGCCAGTGTTCTGGTGAAGTCATCAGCTGTGAGGAAACTTCAGTAATAGGGCAGAAAATGTTGTAGTTGCGTGTCATTACATTATATAATTGTAACCACAATTACGTCTTTTGCTGCTAGCCTAGTCATTTTATAAATTTTGGATTAATGTCATTGGGCCACAGCCTTCACTTCTGAGAGAAAATGTCTTGGTCAAATGTGTCTCTGTGATTTTTCGTGCATGTATTTTGAGTAAAATAAAAATAGTAACTGAGATGGGTGGGATTATCTGTGACATATTCTATCTGAACAATTCTGCAGAGTCATTAGTACACTTCTTGGTAAGAAATTTCTGTGATGGGTCATTCCATGCCAAGTGGTATAGAGGCTCCCACATGATCCTCATGGATTTTGATGAAATTTTGTATGAACATTCACACATATTCTCAATGAACACTAGTAAAGTTTCAGTTTCAGGAATTCAATACTTTCGGAGATACAGTCACTTGTTTAAGACCATAGCACAGCTTTCTATAGTGCGTCCTTGAATTTTCAGCAACTTTGAGGTGAGATATCTCTGTAAGTATTTGCATGAAAGAAACAAAACTTGGCCATCTTATACAACTTTTAGAGCTGTTTAAAGTAAAATATTAAGAAAAGAATTTCTGAGCAATTTTCATATAGATAATTTGAAGCAAAGTTGGGTGAAAAAATAGCTGTTTTAAAAAAATGCGAACTATAGTTTTTTATATCTTCAAATATAATTGTGGGATGTAAATGAAACTTTGCACACAATAACTCACCAACACAATGTCTTGGAATATAAAATTTCATTGTCCTATTGCTTTCCATTATTTCACAAATCTAGGGTAAAGTTGACGATTTTTCAAAAAGTGCTAAAAATGGGTATTTTTTAGTCAAATTTTTAAAAAAAGTGTTTTCTCCAAACTCTTTTAAATTATGGTCATTAGAAAGAGCATATTCTAAACTATCTAGAAAAATGGATTGAGTTTTGCAATGCAAGCATATAAGGCCCTAAAAAGTAGCGTAAACAAAGAGGCACACTGGAAGTTTGAACACATTTTTCTGGCACTCAAATTATACCTGAAATCTTTTATTTTGCCTTATACATGTTTATTAATGTCTGGGATAAGTGAAATATAAAGTCCTGATATATATAGGACCTAGCTTAAGTCCAAATAGCAAAAGAATAAAAATAGAGACAATGTTATTTCTTAATTGTCACCACCTCTCCCCCCCCCCCCCCCCCCCCTCTCTCTCTCTCTCTCTGTCTCTCTCTCTCTCTCTCTCTCTCTCTCTCTCTCTCTCTCTCTCTCTCTCTCTCACACACACACACACACACACACAATTATTATTAAGAATGAATGTAAATTGTAAAATTTATTTGCATAATCATCTAATTACTAGTTGCTTGTATAATGAACAACACCAGCTTACTGATGGAAAAGAAGTGTATAAATGAGTTGCTATGGTCCATGGTGGCTTATCCCCTGCAACTTTCATTTCACCTGAGAAAACCAGCATTCCCATTGCCATAGGGGCCACACCCGATAGCTTAGCAACAACAGCCATGGGTGGGTTTCTTTACCACAGGATTCCAAGCCTGATAAGGGTTCCCTTTCACAGGCTCCCAAGCCTGATAGTAAAATTATTTAAGTTCCCTTTGTAAAATTAGAAGGCATTCTTGGTCTCCATAGATTGCTTCCTCTAAACTATTTCAATTTTTGATATGCTACATTAATTTTCTGATGAATATCAAGAGGAATGGTGTATTGCCTGCCAGACGAATTTACTGATGGAGCTGGAATAACTGCAATAATGTGGTGTTCCAGAACCCATCACTTGTCACTTCTTGGTGGCCAATAAAATGAATTTGCCGGACCATGTGGGTGCATAAAGTTTATTAATGCATCCCTTTGCTCTGTGGAGGTCTTACAGATATTCCCAATCCACCACACGTTTTCGTAGATGCATGCAACATATTGTCCTGGTTGGAGAGCAGACATTAATATGCCTCCTTCATTACTGTGATCCATTTTAGCTAGAAAAGATGAACAATCATTTGAAACTCCACTGACCTGAATTGTGTTTCATCAATAGGTAAAAAGTGATTATTTTCTCAAAGTGCTTACTACAGTTTGTCCAAGTTTAAACCTCTCTTCTTGTGACACAATATTTTTTTTCAGTTTCATCTTTACTGATGAAAGCAAATTTAATTCCATTAATGTTTTCAGAGCAGAAATGAAACAGATCTAGGGGAGTAAGAATTTGTCCATTAAGTGACCGTTGCAAGCTCGCTCTTGCTGCTAACCACTTTGTTGTACCTCCAATCCCATCACAAGGTGATTTCCCGTGACTAGTAGCAAAAAAATTCCATTCGGCTGTCATTCCAAAATCACTATTATGATAGCACAAATTTAGTAAATTTTTTAAATTTTTACATTGAGCACTGGAGCCACCACTGAAATAATGAATGTGGGATATCTGTGCAAACCGTGCTTTTATATATTTGATGAGCTCCTTGATAAAAACGTGAACTGCAATAGTGTCATGCCACAAACACTGACCGATAATGCAAAAACTTAAAGATTCTACTTTCTCATTTTGACGAAAGTAGATAAAAAATGGATGAATTGTTGCATGACTATTGTCCCAGTGGAAGCTTTGCACAGCATCCTGAATCATAAAAGAATAATTTCCTGCAAAATCCATTAGGACAACAACCTCTTCGTCTTTCAGATGACATTTAAGGCCTTTAAGATGCAAGCTTTGGTGCCTGGCAATGTAATGATGGCATGACAGACTCCATATTTTATTTTTTATATCTTCTATAAATTCATCCACTACCATTTGCTTCATGTCCAGTGTGGCCCGATCGGTATGTATCCATTGCTTAAACCAAAACTTTGAGAACCCTATTTCTGGAACATTTATATTCTTATAGGTAACACACATTTCCCGTAAATTGCAAAGTAACAATCTTTTCTGCATGTATGTCTTTCTATCTAAAAGTCTATCTTTTTTCCAGGGCACGACCTACTATACTCATCATATTCAAAAAAATTTTGCACTCTACTAGCAACTTCTGCTGGTAATTTTCAGCTTTGCCTATTTTCGGGAAGTGCCAGAATGCCCTTCTCTGCCTTAAGCTTCTGAGCATTCTTCACCATTCTTTTGGACACGGCGAACTGAGCTGCTGTTTGTCTGACTATCCAATTTGCAGATGCCAAGGTTAAAATTTGCATCTGTTCTTAATGAATTGAATTCTGCATCTTGGCTTTCAGTTCAGTCAGCAAATGTGTAAAGTCGGCACAGTTTACACATTCTTTAATTTCACTAGCATCTTCAATTTGTTGGTTTACTCCTATTGCATTTACAATTCTGTTTTTAATCACATTTTGAGCCTTTTGAATTTTCTTCTTCACATATTGGGGCTTATCTCTGTAGCTTACTGTTCTCTTCAGGGGTGAAATACCGATAGACAATAAACTACTATTTAATTCTTCTTTTGGTCTAAAGTTCTCATCAGAATGTGATGATGAGGCTGATTAAGCTTCGTCCAAGTGTTTATTTCTGACCTGGCTTGATGTTATTAACAAGCTGCTTCTTCAACATATGAGAAGCCTTATTAGCTGTTTCAGTGTCAAGAGTGTGAATTCCTGCCTTAACATTATGATTCACCTTCCCAAAGGGACTGAAGCATTATTTTTTTATTTTTTTTTTTTTAACCTATCATATTGTGTCAATAAGAGGGCTTCATGGTGTAGGCAAACTTGAGAGGTATGGTCCAGCTTTGCTTCAGAACGTAAGACCAACAACTCTTTTTCCTCATCACTAAAATCCGCAAACCATTTGAAAGCAGCTTTTTTGGCAAAGAAAGTGACATAAGTGACATGCCACTTTGTTCCACTATCTCCTTGCCCAATTGAGCAGGAAGGTATGCTGTTCCCTTCTGCATCCATCTCTAATCAGTAACTAAATAATGTATTTAGCCTTGAAGTGCAAATTATAATCTGCTTAAATTTCAGACAAATTGCTACTGAATGAAATTATACACAATGTATAATACGAATGAAAAAATCTAAGAAGATGAATATGCTATAAAAGACACAATCAAAACAATTATGTGTAAATTAGATTACAAACTTTGATGGTCTTATAAATCACTTAACAAGCCACACTCAGTCAAGAGAACCAACACACTATGCTGCAAACACACCACTGAAATACTGATTGTTCAAACGAGGCTCACAATAATGAAACAATCTGATTGTTAAAGTAATTGTTGCCATTATATTTTCTATAAACTGTGAATCTTGTGAATTTTCTCTGTGAAACTAGTGGTTATGTATTTACCAAGGTAGTAGGCTACATTTAAGTGTGATTAAATACAAAATTAAAACTCTTAGATGTTTAACCAACCAATTTCACCTGTTTCCCTAATAACTTTAAGACAAAAATTCACAGGTCACAACACCTAGGTATTAAAATCTCTGCAATATTGATTGGAAACTTTACATCACTTGATGTATGATTCAAGCAAACCGATTCTTTTTTGGAAAAATGTTTTATACAATTGAATCCAAAAATTAGATCTTTATTTTCCACTTGTAAATATTTACAATTTTGAGAAGTACAAAATATATGAAGCTATTATTCATTGAATTCTTTATGATCTCTCTCTCTCTCTCTCTCTCTATTTTTTTTTTTTTTTTTTTTTATTAATGGCCTATTTGCCAGGTCTTTTTATTTCAATTATTCGAGGCACTAATAAACAATAAACATTCATTAGGCATAATAAAAGGTTTCAGGTATAATTTGAGTGCCAGAAAAATGTGTTCAAACTTCCAGTGCGCCTCTTTGATGATGCTACTTTTTAGGGCCTTATATGCTTGCATTGCAAAACTCAATAAAACTCAAGTTCGCATTTTTTTTAAAACAGCTATTTTTTTCTCCCAACTTTGCTTCAAATTATCTATATGAAAATTGCTCAGAAATCCTTTTCTTAATATTTTACTTTAAACAGCTCTAAAAGTTGTATAAGATGGCCAAGTTTTGTTTCTTTCATGCAAATATTTACAGAGATATCTGATCTCAAAGTTGCTGAAAATTCAAGGATGCTCTATTGGAAGCTGTGCTATGGTTTCAAACAATTGACTATATCTCTGCAAGTATTGAATTTCTGAAACTGAAGTTTTACCAGTGTTCATTGAGAACATGTGTGAATGTTTCTACAAAATTTCATCAAAATTAATGATGCTCATGTGGAACATTTCTCGATAATAGACCACTTGGCTCGGAGTGGCCCTGATATCAGATGCTGTAATACAAATGAACAACTAGATGAAACATTAGTTATTATACATGAATGAGATCAGCTTGATATTTGACTGTGCAAAATCTAAGATGCACTTAACTTTTGAATTCTTTGGAAGTATTTAATCAATACAGTCATGTGTTGCCAGCTTATAACGTTGTGGCTATCCCAAAGGAAACACATTGAGTAATTTTATTTCTTTTGTTCCAGGTGGAAGTGGAGAAACTGGACTACCATCACTACTTGCCAATATTTTTTGATGGCTTAAGTGAGACTGAATATCCTTATAAGTTCTTCGCACAGCAAGGGATAAAAGACATGATGCAACATGGTGGTCCAAAAATTGTACCAGTTATACCACAGCTTATTATACCCATCAAAAGTAATACTTATTACACTTTTAATTTATCAAGTTTCTGTCCTGAAGTTTACTTATTCTTCACCACAAGATCTGTATACAAAACATAAGGCTAGGAAGTTGCAGAAATTTGCCAGAAGTAGCAGCAGACAGCCTAATTACAGGATAGTAGTCATGTTCAAAAAGCAGGAGTAGGATACAAACAGAGGATAGAAAGTAGGGTGACCAACAATTGATCATGGTTTTAAGGGAGATGACCAACATCTGACCATGGTTTTAATGGAGGTTCAAGGGAAATTTAGTGACAATAATTTTCCACTGTGCAACTACAACACATTTTTTATTTATTTTTATTTTTTTGGAATGGGTGTCAGTAGAGATATAAATATAAAAAAATTGGGAGGCTTTGCATATGTGAACACATCTGTGTGTTGCCAGTACTGACCAAGAACTGATTAAACATTCTAACTGGCATAACTCCTCTAGACACTATGGCTATATCATTCTTTCTCTGCTCCTCACTTTCCTTGAGCCAAACCATCTTCTTTCCATAGAAGCATGAACAGAAAAAGAGACTGTATGTTGAGATTGGTCGTTATATAAAAGGTTTTTGAGATCTGTCAGTCATGGAATTTGAACTATAGGTAACACTTAATGGGATCAATATTTACAACAGTGATCTTTGACAAAATATAGTGGAGAAACAGGCAGTCAATAAGGGAGCTGGGAGGATCAGAGAAGTTACTATAGTACAGAAGATCCCCAGAAGTATGATAGAATTGGTCACCCTAATTGCAACATACCAGATTTGTAAGTCTTAAAAGCTAAAATCTTGGGATTCAGAATCCTGCAGTTGCTCATTTCTGACATCAACCTGTATACTTCTTTTATTTAGTTACATCAGAGAGTATTTCAGTAGTTTTTCCCTTTTTTTCCAAAAAAATCAGCAACTCACTAAATGAAACAAAGGAGCAAGACTTGTTAAAACAGGACTACCTGGAACTCACCTGACAGAGATACAAAATAAAATGTAATGGAACTACAACTTTTGAAACTAGGACTCTAATGTGGATTTAGGTCAATAAGAAAACAGGTGCAGAAGATTCTGTGTTTCCTTTTCTAAAAATAAAAAAAAAATTTAAAAAAAGCAAGGCCCACTGTACATGTTACCTATAACATGCAGAAATTTGATATGTTTTCTCAATCACTATTTCCTTACCTGCATCATGTAAAACTGACCAAAAAACACTGTTGGAATGAGCATACATAAATTTTTGAATGCTAAGAGCACTCTTTCATGTACAAAATGTTGACTTAAAAGGTGTCTGTGTAAATATGAATTGGAAACCATAAGACACCAAATGTAAAGCAACTGTACTGTAAGTTAACAGTTTCCAAAGTTGTAATCTGAGTACAGTATCTCTGTTCTACTTTTATGCCACTTGATTTTTTTTTCAGCTGACACTAATTTACCTGTTCCTTAGTGTTTTACTAACTTGGATTGTCTCCATTCTTAAAGAGCTTCTGCTCATTGTTGCAGTTTGTGCAAAAGTAAGGAAATGATTTAAATGTGTATTAACAGAAGAGTGCAAGAAGCATGTTTGTGGGCAGTTCATAGTATATTTGTACTGCAAACATGCTATGAGTTCAGTAAAGTCTTTTTCCAGAGTCTGCCCATCTGTGTCCACAAATATTAGGCCACTAAGTTATTTTCCCTGCATAAACATACATGTAAATCACTGAATATCCTTCACAGTGGAATTTCTAATGTTTCATAATCTGTTTCTTATTTATTACAATCCTACGATTTCCTTTGTCACAATACATCCTGAGGAAAACCGTCTTAGAAATGAAATCACATAAAAGCTTCCACTGACTCTTTATTTTTAATGATGTAAGACAAAAATTCTTTTTTGAGAACTATGACTATCTTTCGTCCAGGACTTAGTGATAATTAGGAAGTTCTTTACTACATCTTTTCCTTATTTATTTATTTTTTTATTAGAATGACACATTTAAATACTGTGCTCTTAAAATTAATCATAAAAGCAAACAATGACAGTTACTAATATTCTTAAATATGCATGACAGCCATGAACAAAAATGGTAAACACTGAAAGGATGTGCATGTAGTAAAAACTGTGCTAACATGTATTGTTCCTATTGAATTATAACTATATGTTAGAAATGTTTGGTGCAAAAACATAGGCAGTTTTAAACATTTAACTAAAACTGAACAGAAAAACAGCCACTGTCACTCCATAACTTATTTCTTAACTTGAATGTGCTTACCTTTACAAATGTATTCATATTAAAAGCAGCATTGTTTGCTAAAACAATAAAACTGTTATTTTGACCTGTGCACTGTCAGGCTAAAATCAAAATAGAAAATAAGTAGCCACAGAATAGCATAAACTACTACTTTGAAGGTGATCAATACCCTGCTTGGAAATACCACAGCCCTTCCTTCTATCAAGTTAAAAGGCAGCATTATTTCTTGACCCAAATCCATGTTTGAGCAGAGTCTAAAAAAGACTCCATATAAAATACACAATGGGTTTTTGTCTGAATTGTCATAGCCATATGGAGGAAGAAGAAAGAAGATTAGAGTTTAATGTTCCATTAACAGTAGTTTAAGATAGAGCACAGGCTTGGATTACAAAAGAACTTGGGAAAGAAATCAGCCAGGTGCTTTTCAAAGGAATCGTCTGGACATTTGCCTGGATCAGTTTAAGGAAAACATGGAAAAACCTAAATCTGGATGACTGGACAGGGAATTGACTTGTCTTTCTCCTGAATGGCAGTCCAGTGTGCTAACCATTGCACCACCTCACTCAGTATAGCCAAATGTAGAGTGGGAAATGCACAAATGAGGTATCAAATTGACCACTGTGAGTTCTAGTTTTCCAAAACAGTATTTAATTGCTTGAAAGTAATTGGTGTAATTAAGTAATATCGTGAAAACAAATTTTTGTTACTTCTCCGATCTATGTTGTATTCATTCCCACCCAATATCAATTTAAATTAAAAAACAGAATACTCGAAAGAAAATTTTTATGTGTGAGAAAAGTGCACAGTACCACTGCACCAGGGTGCACTGACACAAATGACCCACTAACAAAGAAGCATGTGCACATTTAATACCCACTTAACAGGTTAAAATAATTTATTGTTACTTTTGCCAACTTCTTCTTGTATTCATTTATCACTGTGATAATAAAGATTTATTAAAAATAAAGATTCCAAGACTTACCAAGCGGGAAAGCGCCGGCAGACAGGCACATGAACAAAACACACAAACACACACACAGAATTACAAGCTTTCGCAACTGGCAGTTGCTTCGTCAGGAAGGAAGGAAGGAGAGGGAAAAATGAAAGGGTGTGGGTTTTAAGGGAGAGGGTAAGGAGTCATTCCAATCCCGGGAGCGGAAAGACTTCCCTTAGGGGAAAAAAAGGACAGGTATACACTCGCGCACACACACACACACATATCCATGTGTGTATGTGCGGATGGATATGTGTGTGTGTGTGTGCGCGAGTGTATACCTGTCCTTTTTTTCCCCTAAGGGAAGTCTTTCCGCTCCCGGGATTGGAATGACTCCTTACCCTCTCCCTTAAAACCCACACCCTTTCATTTTTCCCTCTCCTTCCTTCCTTCCTGACGAAGCAACTGCCAGTTGCGAAAGCTTGTAATTCTGTGTGTGTGTTTGTGTGTTTTGTTCATGTGCCTGTCTGCCGGCACTTTCCCGCTTGGTAAGTCTTGGAATCTTTATTTTTAATATATTTTTCCCATGTGGAAGTTTCTTTCTGTTTTATTTACATCGTCATTAATTTGATAATAAAGATTGTTGCTGTTGGGGTGTGGTCTTCAGACCAATGACTGGCTTGATGCAGCTCTCTATGCTACTATATCCTGTGCAAGCATCTTCATCTCCAAATTAACTACTGCAATTTGGTCTCTCAACTATTTTTACCCCCCTTCCCCCACACATTCCTTCAGTATTAAATTGTTGATCATTTGATGACTCAGAATGTTTACTATCAACTGATCCCTTCATCTAGTCAGGTTGTGTCATAAATTTCTTTTTTTCCCCTGTTCTATTGAGCACCTCCTCATTAGTTATGTTATCTACCAATCTAATCTTCAGCAGTATTCTGCAGCACCACATTTCAAAACCTTCTATTCTCTTCTTGCTGATCTGCTTATTGTCCACGTGTCATACAATATGTGGCTACACTCCATACAAAACGACGGATGATCCCCCCCCCCTCCCCTTAATCTCTAGTTGGCTATAAATAAAAGACAAGCTCATAGAAAACAATTATTTTATTACCAAAAGTTTTGTACACTTATGGTTACTTTTCAACATAATCACATAAAAGATTGAGACATTTATTGTACCTGTGGTCAAGCTTTGCAATACCCTCTTCAAAAAATGTTGCCGCCAATGAGTTTAAATGAGCATTGATGTTGTTTTGAAGATCTTCATTCGTTTGAAAGAGCTGCCCTCCTAGCCACGTCTTCAGTTCAGGGAAAAGGTGATAGTTGGTGGGTGCAGGTCAGGACTGTATGGTGGATGATCGAAAATGTCCCATTCAAATTGTTCAAGGAGCCATTGGGTTTTGCCAGCAGTGTGTGGATGAGCGTTGTCATGGATCAACATAATTCCTGAAGTCAGCATCCCTCTTTGTTTGTTTTGAATGGCTCTCCACAAATGCCCTAAAGTTTCACAGTAAGCAGGTGCGTTGATAGTGGTTCCTGTTGTTGAGTGTTTGTTTGAATTTTGTCGGTTTGTTCGGTGATTTTGGATGCATCCATTTTTGAGTGGTTCCTGTTGTTAAATGTTTGTTTGAATTTTGTTGGTTTGTTCGGTGATTTTCAATGTATCCATTGTTGTGACTGTCATTTTGTTTCCAGTGTGTCGTATTTGATCCAAGTCTCATCTCCAGTAACGATTGATTTCAAAAAGTTCTCTCCTTCATCGTGATAATGGTCAAGGAGATTCAAATGTGACACCATTTGGTGACTTTTGTGGGCATCCATCAACATTTTTGGAACCCAACAAGCACAAAGTTTTTTGTAGCCTAAATGTTCAGTAATGATAGAGTGTACAACAGATCTTGAACTTTCCAGAATTTCCATAGATAAAGCCGTAATGGTGAACATATGATTTTCTCTAACCATTCTGTCAACTCGTTCAACAAGGTTGGCTGTAACGACAGACTTGCGTCCTTGGCCCCCGTCATTGTGCACGTCATTTCGGCCATCTTTAAACTTTCAGCACCATTCACACGTAACACCATCAGTCATGAAGTTATCACCTTACACTCGGCTCGTTCTCTGATGAATTACTGCTGCATTATTCCCTTCTGCTTGCAGAAAGCGAATTAACTTCATTATTCACACTTGGCAGGAGCAACAATGACGGCAGCCATTTTTACGTGGCTGTAGTACAATGCAGACTAAAAAAAAGAAAAACTGCCCTCGTAGTTCCAGTAAATACTTCGTAACACTTAACTCTATATTCGATGTTAACAAATTTCTGTTCCTCAGAAACACTTTTATTGCTATTGCCAGTCTTAATTTTATATTCTTTTTACTCCTGCCATAATCAGTTACTTTGCTGCCCAAAAGTAAAACTCATCTGCTACTTTAAGTGTCTCTTTTCCTAATCTACTTGCCTCAGCATCACCTGATTTGGTTTCACTACTTTCCATTATCTATTTCTGCTTTTGTTGATGTTCGTCTTATATCCTCCTTTCAAGACACTTTCAGTTCTCTTCATTTGCTCTTCCTGGTCCATTGCTATCTCTGACAGAATTCAATGTAATCAGCAAACCTTAAAGCTTTTATTTCATCTCCCTGAACTTTAATTTGTACTCCAAACTTTTCTTTGATTTCCTGTACTGCTTGCTCAATGTACGGACTGAATAACATTGGGCATAGACTACAATGGTGTCTCACTCCTTTCTCAACCACTGCTTCTTTTCGTACCCCTTAACTCTGTAACTTCCCTCTGGTTTCTGTACAAGTTGTAAACAGCCTTTCACTCCTTGTATTGAACTCTGCTACTTTCAGAATTTCAAAGAGAGTAATCTAGTCAACATTGTCAAGAGCTTTCTCTGAGTCTACAGATGCTATAAATGTAGGTTCACCTTTTCTTAACCTGTCTTCTGAGGTAAGTCATAGGATCTGTATTGCCTTGTGTGTTCTTACACATCTCTGGAATCCAAACTGACCTTGCCCCAGGTCAGCTTCCATTCTTATGAAAAGAATTTGTGTTAGTATTTTGCACCTGTGACTTGTTAAAGTGGTAGCTCAGTAATATTCACACCTGTGAGTATCTGTTTTCTTCAAAATTGGAATTATTACATTCTCCTTTAAGTCTGAGGTATTTTGCCTGTCTCATACATTTTGCACAAGAGATGGAAGTTTGTCATGGCTGGTTCTCCCAAAGCTATGAGTAGTCCTAATGTAATGTCGTCCACCCTGGAGCTGTGTTGACACATAAGTCTTTTGGTGCTCTGTCAAATTCTTCTTGCAGTATCTCCCATCTAATCTTCATCTACGTCCTCTTCCATGATGCCTTCAAGTTCATCTCCCTTGTATAGCCCCTCTATATATTCTTTTTGCTTTTAAGCTTTCCCTTTTCTTTGCTTAGTGCTGGTTTTCCATCTCTATATTCATACAATTGTTTCTCTTTTCTTCGAAGGGATCTTTAATTTTCGTGTAGGCAATTTCTATCATTCCCTAAGTTGTATATGCTTATAAATCCTTATATTTGTTAGGTTAGTATTGTAAAAATTTTTAAAAGCATATTCCTGAGTGAAACCGTCTCCTTAAAATAACTTGATTGTTTAATTTTGCCAATTTCTTCTTGTAGGTGATGCTTATTACAACTAAAAAGGCCAGTTTTGTGAAAAATTTTAAAATCAATTTTTTTTTGTATTGTTGGGGCTCAGAGTCAATTTAGAATTTTTGAGTTTTTAAGACTAGTGGAGTATATTTTTCTGTTTGATTATGTAGACTGTGCAACTATTGTTTTGTGGCCTTGACGTACTTCTGTTATCTATGTTGAAATGGGTAAAAAAAGTTCCAACTATTTTTCAGTCTCAAAAATTTTTCGATAGAGAGTCAGTCAAGTATCAGGACAAGGAATTGCATCTCAATCAACACCTCATTTGCTATGCATTATTTCAAGCATCATACGAAGGTGCAGCAAACATTTCTCTAATCTGTTTTATTTTATATTCATGCAAAATAAATTTCTGCATAATGTATATATACTTGTTAAATTTACAGCTGTTATTTTTCAGTAATTTCAGTTTCATAGTGTTAAGTGCTCTGCAACAAATTTAAGACAAACAAACATCTGTGACAATATTTATAGATTCATAAATTAAAAATGTATGGAAACCTCAAAATGATGTCATATTTTCATTTCTACTCTGTGAAAAGAATAATGCGGAAAAAAACTTTGTTATTGTTACTTGACACTTTGGAAGAATAATCTGTGTGATGTCCCAAATTGTTTTATTTTGGGGGTGTCATAAGATTATTTATTATTATTATTATTATTATTGGAGTACATTAACTCAATAATTTTTGAGTGTTCCGTCTCTTCTTTTAGTCCAGTATTTTTCATTCTTTCTGATCTCACTTTCATTTCTTTTGTTGATCAGATCATTCATTTGGTTTTGATTTTGACTTTAACTTGGAATTGCTCTTTCTTGTTCTCCATTTTACAGTTGTAGCTGTGAACATATTTCCTATGACTGAGGTTTTTAAATTCTTACTCCATTCCCTTAAACCAATTTGTCTCATTTTTTGTTGCAGAAAAATCATTTTTTTCTGTATTTGGGTTTATTCTCAGAATGTGTCCATAAAAACGAAAATTTCTTTTCCTCATTGTGCCTGAAAGCTTCTCAGTTATTTAATAAAGGGTTTAATTTCTGATTCTCAGGTAGTTGACTATGAAAAGTGCACAGAAGGGTTTCTTTTAGGTTAGGTGACTGTCCATCCAATCCAGATAACGGTAGCTGTAGGATACCCAGAAGTATCCATGTAATATCAAAAGAAATGCCTGCCACAGATGAGAACATTAAGATCCTAATGTTACACTGCTGAAGCATTCGCAAAAAAGTGCCAGAGCTTGAAGCAGTCCTGAAAAGTAGTGAAGTTCACATAATACTAGGTACAGAACACTGGTTGACACCTGAAATTGATACCAGCAACATTTTGGGGGAAAATTTAAGCATATTTTGAACAGACTGGCAAATGAGAAATGGAGGTGGTTTGTTTGTCACAGTAGACATGAAACTCAAAACCACCAAGATAGTAATTGAAGCTACATGTGAGATTGTTTAGGCAAGATTCAGTATCAGGGGTGGACATAAGGTGATAACTGGATCCTTCTGTTGCCTACCAGATTCATCTGCTGATGTGACCAAAAACTTTCGAGAAAACCACAGTTAACTTGTACTTAAGTTCCCCAATCATACTGTAATCATCGGTGGAGACTTCAATCAGCCAACGGTTAATTGGGAAAATGACTTTTTTTGTGGTGGGCATGATAAGATATTCTGTGAAACATTATTAAATGCCTTCTTTGAAAATTACCTGGAACATCTAGTTAGGTATCCCATTTATGATAGAAATATATTGGATCTGATTGCAACAAATAGACCTGACCTCTTTCAGGATGCCCACATTGAAACTTGTATCAGTGACATGATGTGGGTGCGGTAACAATGATGACCAAAGTACAAACTAAAATGAGCAGAAGGATATATATCTTCAGTAAACTAGACAGAAAATCAAAAGTGTCATATTTCAGTGAGTAACTTGAAACTTTCAGCACAGGGCAGAAGCATGTAGAGGAATAATGGCTCAAGTTTAAAAGAATAGTTGACCATGCATTGGATGGATAAGTACCAACTAGACCAGTTTGTAATGGGAGGGAACCTCCATGGTATATACTCACTGTAAAGAAACTCCTAAAGAAACAGAGATTAATGCATAGTAGGTGTAAAACAATGCCTAGGGCTGTATACAGAGAGATGCTGGATGAAAGGTGTTTGGCTGTCAAGAGAGCAATACATGATGCCTTCAATGACTACTGTAGCAGAATATCATCAAATGATACCTCACAAAACTCAAAGCACTTGTAGTCATATGTAAAGGCTGTTATTGGCGCCAAAGTTAGTGTCCATTTCTATGTAAATAACACAGTAACTGAAATTAAGGGTAGAAAAGCAAAATCCGAAATGTTTAACTCTGCTTTCAAATGTTTCTTTACAAAGGAAAATAAAGGAAAGTTGCCCCAATTTAATCCTCATATCACTGAAAAGATGAGTGAAATAGTATTAGTGACAGTGGTATTGAGAAACAGCTGAAGTCTTTGAAATTGAATAAAGTTCCAGGGTGCAATTGAATCCCCGTCAGATTATATACTAAGTTTGTGACTAAGTTAGTTCTTGTTCTAACTATAATCTATTGTAGATCTCTTGAACAAAAAACAATGCTCTGTTCTTGAATAAAAGCCCAGGTCACAACTATCTACAAGAAGGGTTGTAGAAGTGGTCCGCAAAACTACTGGCCAATAACCTTGACATCAGTTTGTTGTAAAAGTTTAGAATATATTCTGAGGTCAAACGTAATAAAGTATCCTGAAGAGAATGATACCCTCCATGCTAATTGGCATGAGCTAAGAAAATATCAATCATGTGAAACCAAACCCACATTTTTCTCACAAGACGTACTGAAATCTTTGAATGAAAGCTGGGGGATAGATGCAGTATTTGCTCATTTCCAATAAAGCATTTGACTCATTACCAGATTTATTTAAAAGTTTGATCATATGGGGTATCAGGTGAAATTTGTGACTGGACTGTGGACATTTAGGCAGGGAGGATAAAGCATTTTATCTTGGATGGAGAATCACCATCAAATGTAGAAGTAACTTTGGCAGTGTCCCAGGGAAGTGTGTTGGGATCCTTACTGTTCATGTTGTATATTAATGATCTTGCATACAATATTAATAATAAACTCACACTTTTTGCAGATGATGCAGTCATCTATAATGAAGTACTCTCTGAAAGAAGCTGCGTAAATAGTCAGTCCGATCTTGATAAGATTTCTTCAGAGTGTTGCAAAAATTGACAACTTGCTATAAGTGTTCAGAGATGTAAAATTGTGCACCTCACAAAACAAGAAAAACATTGTATCATATGACTATAATATCAATTAGTCACTTTTGGAATCAGCTAACTCATACAAATATCTGGGGATAATACTTTGCAGGGATATAAATTGGAATGATCATAGGTTCAGTCATGGGTGAAGCAGGTGATGGACCTTGGTTTATTGGTAGAATAGTGGGGAAGTGCAGTCACTCTACAAAGGGGATCGTTAACAAATTTCTCGTGTGACCAGTTCTTGAATATTGCTCATGTGTGTTGCCTGTTGGACGCGTACCAGATAGGACTGGCAGGGTGGGGGGGGGGGGGGCAGGGGGGGGGGGGTGGTTATTGACCGTATTTCAAAGAAGGGCAGCAGGAATGGTCACAAGTTTGTATGATCCATGGGAAAGTGTCACATAGATACTGAAGGAACTGAACTGGGAGACTCTTGAAGATGACATAAATTACCCCGAGAAAGTATATTAACGAAGTTTGAGGAACAGACTGTAAATGAGGACTCTAGAAAATACTACAGTCCCCTATGTATTGCTTGCATAGGGATCATGAGGATAAGATTAGAGTAACTACTGCATTAAGAGAGGCATTCAAACAATCATTCTTCACCTGCTCCAAATGTGAATGGAATGGGAAGAAATCTAAATAACTGGTACAGTGGGACACATACTTTGCCATGAACCTCATGGGGGTTTGCAGAGAATAGATGTAGATTAGGATTACTTTGTTACTATGGGACTTGAGGCTCAGGATTGTTCATAATACTTTCCTTTCTTTGATCTCCAGCCTTTCAGTTGGACAGTCATGTGGCTGTTTATGGAGCTTCTGATTCAGTTACCGCATTATTTTTGCATTTTATGAGGTGGAACTACGTGTTTTTGGTGAGTTGAAAGCCTAGTTTCTTCTAAATTCAATAGCCTTTTCCTCAGAGGCATTCCAGCTGACCTGTTTTCTAAGATATTTGAATTCTTTGGTAATTTCTGTTTTTATCCTCCTATTTTAAAATTTTTCAGTGCTTTTTTTATATTTGACATCATTTTTGTCTTTTCGGTGGAGGTTTTGAGATCTATTTTTTCTGCTAGTTTACAGTTTGAGGGTTTGGTTGTCAGCTTCTTCTCTGGTGTTGTCTAGTAGGGCCATATCATCTGCAAAAAGAAGGCCACTGACATTGATGCCCCACTTTTTTCCCCCTAGTCGGATTCCACTATGGCTTTCTCTTCATAGCTCAATTTACTACTTGTTTAAATCTTCATTCTATCTTGCATTCTGTATTTCACATGTGATCTTATTACAATTACGAACTTAATTACTGTAAATGCTTCTTACAAATACATATCTTAATCATCTGCAGATAAACCCCAGGCCACTTCTAAAAAAGTCTGCAAATAACTGCTTCTGCTATTTTAATTCTGTTTTCTATATGTTAGCGTGTCTTTATTCTTCTTCAAGCTGCTTTCTTCTCTCCCCCAACTTCCATCTCATTTCCATTTCAGTCTTTCCTATAAAATGCCATCATAACTGAACATGCCATCATCATTCTAGCTGCCATCCTTTCTTACATCTGAAACACATTGATGCATATCTCTCTCTTTTATACTTCTCTTTCTCATTGAAGGAAAACCTCTATAGCGATTTATTAGCTACAGGATACCATTTATTACTCATCTTAGTGTATCAGTGTATTTCTAAGTATCCAGCCTGACTGTTATCAGTTATTTTCTTATAATACACCAATTACTAGGGTGGAATAATGTCAATATTACGAAAAGGATAGATTGCTACTCACCATTTGGTGAAGAAGTTGAGTCACAGGCAGAAACAACAAGAAGAATGCTAAACAAGTATGTTTTTGGCCAAAAGGCCTTATGTATGTTGCCTAATTCAGAGGAAGGCCTTTTGGTCAAAAGCATACTTGTTTAGCTGTCATTTTGTTGTGCCTGTCTGTGGCTCATCAACTCCACTATATAGTGAGTAGAAATCTACCCTTTTCTTGATATTGTCATTACACCAATTACTAGAGGATTTACATTTTCTTACTAATATTGCAATGTCTGAAAAGGTTGAGGACATAGATTTCGTAAGATGTCCCTGAACAATATGAAATGAATGAGAGAAATTTTTGTAACAGATAAAAATGATTCTAATTCTTGTGTATACAATTTTTATTACTTCTTGTTATTCAAATGCTCAGTATTGAACTGGCAGCAAATTTCTTAAGCTCTCTTTCTCTATATTGCTCCAGATGCTTTAAATACTAGAAAGCATGATGTAGTCTGCACAACACTGAAGGTGATGCAGCAGTTGGTTATGAGTGCTGATATGGTGGGAGAAGCCCTTGTTCCATATTACAGGCAAATACTACCTGTATTTAATCTGTTCAAAAATAAAAACGGTGAGTACTGATGCAGTGAGTATGTGCAAAGCATATAACTAAGCTGACATCACAGACTGAAGTCCACCATTAAAAATATTATTCATGTTGACACTATTTTTTTCATTAAATGCATTGCAGTGTATTGTATTTGTGTTTTATAATTTGATTTCTTACAACAGTATAGCCTCCAAATTTTCATGCTGCTATGAATTTCATCCAGGTACAGTGTCAGATATCATGAAGGCATTGTCAGCTTTGTCTGTTGCAGACTGACAGAAATAAAACTGGCAGTAAACAATTTTATTCAATTATCTGTAACTTTTGATAGATTTTTTTTTTTTTTTTTTTTTTTTTTTTGCAAAACATTTTCCATGAAAATAACAAGTACAGTGAAGCATATTACTGTTGGCATTAAAATGACAAGTGTGGAAGAAACGAAAACAGAAATTTCCTCAGCCACACAAAAAGGGCAAAATAGTAGATTGTAACTATGAGATTGATGAGAAAATGAATGAGGAGTGTGACTAGTGTAAATTGTAAAATTTACTAAGATGCCTGTAATAAATGCATTTTTCAACAAGCATCTTAATGAGAAATGGCAGTGGAAATCCCCGACTTCAATGTTAAAAATGAAATAGACTTCACACAGTTGAATTCCCCTCATATTACTGAGCATGTCTCTGTTATAAACAAATTCAAGACTGGCAGTGATCACGAACTATTAAGGTCGAGATTTGACATAAATTCAAGGGAAGAAAGGCATAAACTTCTGAGATTGAAGAGAAATACTGTTAATCTCATGAAGTTTGAAAAAAAAGAAAACATTAAGCAAGTCCTTTAACTAAAATTTCAAGATTCAGCGAGGGTGGTACTAGTAAGATTAAAGATCAATTAAGATAAAACTAACAGTTTACCTAAAATATGAAGAGAAGTTAAAATCTGATCTTATTGTGACATGAGAGAATATTCCAAACTGTATGAGTGTAAACTTGAGAAAAGAAATGGAGGGTGATTTCAAGAAAATTCCAACATCTAGTTAGAGAGAAAAAAGCTCAAATGAAAACTCATGATTGCTGGAAGCAGATTATTGCAACTTACAGAGACAGTGTCAGACTCACCAATAAAGCAGAAATTATAAATTGTATGCATAACAAAAGCTATTTACAACACTACATGACCTCTCCAATGCACCTAAAATTTTGGACATACTTCCTTTGGAAGTCAAATACGCTATTGATACTTTGAAGAAGGGTGCTGATCCTGATTATGATGAGTCTTCTGTTGATGTTCTGAAGTTTGCTGGTGAAGAAACTTATGAGCAACTATCAAAAATTTTTGGTTTGTCTAGTGACCGTGCATCAGTCCAAGTATCATGGAACAAAGCAATGATAAAATTGCTTCACAAGAAAGGAAACAATCACAAAATAAAAAACTATCATCCCATAAACCTGATCTGTGTTTTGTACAATGATTTTAGAAGACCATTGTCATGTAGAAGAAGGTGTAATTAGATGAATGACGAACACTAACTTTACTGAATGAAGGTGTATTCAGCACTTGCACATACAAAAAGCGCAGTGCGAACTGCCTTCGGCCAGAACACATATGGTATATATACAGTTACTGAACATACCAATTAATGATTCTTGACATATGTGGATGCTTCTAGAATGTACTCGAACTGAATATAGAAATTAAAATTTTACTGTTCAGGTGAGCTTTGAACTCATGACCATCCATACAACAGTCTAGTATCATAACCATGAGACCACAGCTTCTTCTGCGACATTTTTCCCTCCTTAAGAGAACAGCGTTCGGTGTTAGGTCCCCTTAGTCCGGGAACGAGTCATCGGTCCTGCATACGCCGACTCCTGATGACTGATGTTCACCGTGGCGATGATCTTCTTAGAACTTCCTTTGCTGCTATGCTCTTCATCACCTTTCTGCTTGTTGCCTGCCACTAGAGCTTCGAATTTACCCTGGGTTGCAGGATCTATATAGGGCTTCATTCGATGGACATGGACCGTATCTCTGATTTTTCATCGTCTTGTGTCAGGGTTGAAATCTTCAACTTCATAAGTAACATCAGACAACTGTCTTATAATATTATAAGGTTCAAAGTAGGGTCTGAGGAGCTTCTCAGAGAGACAGGAATGAAGATCCAGACGAGGTCACCAGGCTGGTAGACAACAGGGCAATGGCTCGTGTCATACCTTCAGCGATCATTTTCTTGAGCCTGCAGTGTGCAGAGTTGAGCTAACTGCTGAGCTTCCTCAGCGCTGGTTAACATGTGGCTGATGTAGTCATCGTCCGTGTCCTCAGGATGTAATGGAAACACAGTGTCCATCGTCATCGTCACCTCATGCCCATGCACCAGGTAAAATGATGTACATCCTGTGATGTCTTGTTTGGCGGTGTTGTAGGCAAATGCCATGAAAGGTAGCACCTCATCCCAGTTGCTTTGCTCAACATTGACAGACATTGATAGCATGATGGCCAAGGCCTTATTAAGGCATTCAGTAAGCCCGTTAGTTTGCCGATGGCAGGCTGTCGTCACGTGATGAGTAATGTTGCACTGACGGTTTATCTCTGTCACAAGATTCGATTGAAAAACTTTCCCTCGATCTGTAATTAACAACATTGGGGTACTGTGTTTTAATACAATGTCTACCGTGATGAATTTGGCTACCTCGAATGCTTCGGCTGTTTTCACGGCTTTCTTAATGGCTTAGCGTGTCAGATAATCAGTGCAAACAGTAATCAATCTGTTGCCACTAGCAGACATTGGAAATCGTCCGAGGAGGTTAATCCCAACACACTGGAACGGCGCCAGGTGATTTCTGAGGAACCGCCTTTCTCCTCTCACACTCTTCACAGTGTGACACATAGTGAGAGACACTCCTAAATAAACCTGGCCAGAAAAATCTCTTGTGGATCCTATCGTATGTCTTAATAAATCATAAATGACAGGCCTCAGGTGTGTCATGGGATTTCTGTAGAACATCTAACCACATGTCTTTAGGAATCACTGGTAGCCACCTCTTTCCAAATGGATCAAAGTTTTTCTTGCAAAGTAATCCATTAACCACCTTAAATTGTCCATTCACATCCTCTGACCCATTTAAGGCAAGCATAATTTGAGATATCTTGACGTACTTCTTCTGCTGAGCTGAGAGATCCTGGAGTGCAGCGAGACAGTTGAGACAGTCACTACCTTCATCAATGTCTTGATGGTCTTGCACAGGGTTTCTTGAGAGATAGTCGGCATCTTGGTGTTTTCTCCCACTTTTGTACACTATGATAATGTCATACTCTTGAAGGCATAATTCTCTGAGAACACTATAATGTCATCTAAATAACAAAGAAACATCATTCACTTCAGGTGACTTAGAAGATTATCTTTCATCCTTTCAAAAGTTGCTGGTGCATTACACAAACCAAACGGCATCACCTTAAATTCATACAGGCCATAAGGGGTGATGAAATGAGTTTCCTGTAATCAACACAAAAGCACCAACTGCCATCCTTCTTCCTGACAAGAACCACTGGTGATGGCCATGGACTCTGCGAAGGCTGAATGATGTCATTCTCCATCATTCTCTCTACCTTGTCTCGAATCATTCAATGTTCCATTGTTGACACATGGTATGCTCTCTGGCTTATCGGTTGACGGTTTCTAGTGCTAATCCGGTGCTTCACCGTCAATTTGTCTAATTTGCTCTTCAACTGTGGATTGAAGCATTCAGAGAACTCTTGAAGAATGGCAAGTAGCTTCTTCTGTTGTTCCTTAGTGAGATCTGGTGATAGTCGAGCTAGAAGATCTTGTCTCGTAGTGGTAGCACTAATTTCACCTACAGACTTGGTGTGGAAGGTTTCTATGACACTCAGCTGTTCTGCAATTAACCGCTCAGTGTTTGCTACATACATGCGTCCTGGAAAGATCTGCAGTTCTCGGCAACAGTTAACTATCCACAATTCACTGAATCTGTTCTAAAATGAGATGACAGAGGCTGGGATGACCAAATTATTCTTCAGTGTTATGCTTCTCTTACATCCCACTACAAGATCCATGGGTTGTTGCATGCCATGAAGCATGACAGTTACCTTTCTAGCACTGACTGCAGGAATGATCACTTCATCCAGCACACATAGTCTCCACACAATCGGGTGCGCATCTTCCTGTCCACAGTATCTCACCTCGTCTAGCATAATCTTCGAGTGACCACAATCTATAAGTGCCTGAGAAGCTTTCAAAAAGTCCCATCCAAGAATGACATCATGACCACACTCTTGTAAGATAATGAATTCTAAGTGCTCTGTATGGCCACTTATACCCACATGAATGACACATCTTCCTGAAGTTTTTACATACTTCCCATTAGCCACTTTCAGCACAGATGTTTTGTTGTCAACGAATACAGTTTTCTGCAACTGGCTATGGTAATTTTCCAAAATGATTGAATATGATGCTCCAGAGTCCACAAGAGCTTGGGCTGGTTGGCCATCCATGAAGGTTATTGACATAGTTTCCTATCATTTTTGTAGTGATCGATGGTGGAGGATTTTGCTCTTTGGCGGCCTCATCTCCAAGTAAGGTTGCACCCTTCAGTTTTCCAGGTTGTGGCGGCTAGGTGATCGGCTGGAGCTTCTAAACAGCGATGGAGACCTTGAACGGTGTGTTGGGGAGTGTCCTCTCTAATGGCTAGCTTGCACCGATGGTGACCTACATCATCCTGCACCCACATCTTCACTGTCCCAGAGTTGGCATTGGCTAAGATTGGTCTGCTGTCTTCTGGCATGGGCATCATCGAATATCCGCTGCCTTTCTCAACAATAGCGCACCACATGCCCCTGTTGTCCGCAGTGGAAACATATTGGTTGGTTATCCTGGGTCCTCCAGACATCAGTCTTCCTTGGTGCCCAAACAGGTTTTTTGTGCGGCATTGTAGGAACATAACTTCACCTGGGTTTGACCTTTTCACAATTTTAATGGGAAATGAAGGACAAGAGTTTGGGTTCAATGTCTGTTTTACTTCCTCCCTTATGAGCTCATGAACTGTCTCGGTTTTTTGCTTGCTGTGCAAACCAAGTGCCTTCTGAACTTCCTCTCTCACTATCTGACGTAGAACACTTGTGAAATCAGTTTCTTCCTCTATCACAGACATCAGTACGATGTTTGGAAGCCGTTGAAACTTCTTGCATGTAATTCTTTTTTGATGCATTGTCTCTATATACTGGCACCATTTTATGAAGTCATCCACAGTCAAAACTTCCTTTACAAGTAGGGCTTCATACATGTCCTCAGCAACACCATTCATGAGATTTGCAACCTTATTTTCCTCCTTCATTCTAGCATCCACTATTTTACACAGCTCCAAGACATCCTGAATGTAGGATGCTGTAGTTTCTCCTGGACACTGTGCTCTGCACTTTAATTTACCTTCAGCCTTGCACTTCTGTCATTGTGTGTCGCCGTAATACTTGTGCAGTTTCACCTGGAATACTTCCCAACTTGTGAACTTCACCTCGTTGTTCTCATACGATTGCTTGGCAATGCCTGACAAGTTGAAAAATACATTAGCCAAACACATGGTGTCATCCCCTTTTTTAAATTTGAACTCATGACCCTCCACGCAACAGTGTAGTATCATAACCACTACACCTCAGCTTCTTCTGCGGCACTATTGTTAAATTGTATCAGTCTCATCTTTGACACAACCCAACAGCTTATTTGTTAGCAGTCTTTTTGTTGTGCGTGTCTGCAACTCATCATCTCCACTATATTGTGCAGCACCTTCAATATGCTAGACCATATTTATGTTCTCTGGAACTGATAAGCAGCACAGATGAGTACCAGATGCTTGTTCGTGCAGCTTTTGCAGATTTTGAAAAGGTCTTTGATTAATTTAGTCATCCTGGTGTAATGGAAGAGTTAGCTGAGCAGTGGGTGAAGGTGGTCTATATTAAATTCTTGTGCCTTATATATGAAACTTTTACAGCTTTTATTGGTGTCATGGAAGCAAAACAGGAATGTCCAATTCACAGAAGAGTGAAACAACATGATCCCACCTGTTGTAGCTGTTCTGTACCTTCTCTACCACCTAATTTCAGAATTGAACAGGGAATAAAAATGATTTAGGATCAATGGGAAGAGACAACAACTTGAGATTTGCATATGGTGCTATACTATTGGCAAGTGATTTTTAGGAATTGAAAATGTCTGTATCAGGTCACAGAATGTCAGGCAGGGAGACTGAACATAAGCCTTTGCAAGACAGAACCTTCTTCAGCAAAGAAAACATACACGCATTTACACAAGCAAGCATGCCTCACAAAAATTATGACAGCAATCACGGGCAACTCCAACTGGAATGGGACTGTCAGATGAATAACAACCTGGAATGGGAACAGGCAGGGAGAGAAAAGAGTGCTGTCTGGCGTTGCGTGCAGGGACTAGAGTTTGCTAGGCATAGTGTTGGGAGGCGGGATGTGAGTGGAAAAACAAATGGGGAATGGAAAAGGAGAAGAGCGGGGAAGGGAAAAAGACAAGCGGGTACATTGGCAGAAGTCAGCACAGAAATAGGGTGAGGGAATGTGAAAAGGGGGAGGTGATACAACAAGGGGTTGGAAACTATTGGGTATGAGATGTGGGAATTGTAGGTTACCATACATTGACACTAGACTCGCATTCAGGAGGACGATGGCCAATCCTACGTCCAGCCATCCTGATTTAGGTTTTCCACAATTTCCCTAAATCACTCCAGGCAAATGCTGGGGTGGTTTCTTGGAAAGGGCATGGCCGACTTCCTTCCCTAATCTTATGAGACCTATGACCTCACTGTCTGGTCTCCTTGCCAAACAACCCCGACCATAGGTTGAGGCTGGAATAGTTTCAGGAGTGGAGAGTGTGCTGTAAACATAAATCCCATCTGCACACTTCACAAGAGCTAGTAATGGAGGGGAGAATCCACATGGCCCATGATGTGAAGCAGTGATTGGAATAAAGCATGTTGTGGTCAGCTGCATGTTGTGTTACAGAGCAGTCCACTTTGCTCTTGGCCATAGTTTATCTGTGGACATTCATCTAGGTGGATAGCTGGTTGGTAGTCATAGCAGAATAAAAAGCTGTGCAAAGACTGCAGCAAAGCTGGTGAATGACATGGCTGCTTTCACAGGTGGCCTGACCCCTGATGGGATAGGATAAACCTGTGATGTGACTGAAACAGGAAGTGTTGGTTGGGTGGATTGGGCAGGTCTGTGGCAAGTGGTTAGAAGTGGAAGTGACATACAGGTGGATCCAGATGTTCTGGAGGCTAGATGGGCGATGGAACACTTCTTTAGGATGATTGTGTAGGATCTTGGATAGGATTTCCCTCATGTCAGGGCATAGTGATAGATTATTTTGACAGCTTCCATCTCTTCCACATTAAAAAATCCCTCTCACACAGCCTGCCACCTCAGCATGATGTATGTGCAGTGAAACAACTCTCTTTCTCAGTATGCTGAAGGTCTCACCAAGGCTTTCAGACACAGGCACTATCCATTCTTCATCCTCTCAAAGCTACACTGGCAGTCTCTAGTCCCTGCACACCCCACCAGACAGCACTCTCCTCTCCTCCCACTCGAACCCTGCTATCCCTCCCCCATCCACGCCCAACTCTAGATTGCTATTCACATGACAGTCGCATTGCAGTTTGAGCTGCCAGCGATAATTGTCATATGTGGATGAGGTGTGTTTGCTTGTATGAATGTGTGTGTGTTTTCATTGCTGAAAAAGGCTTTGGCTGAAAGCTTTAATGTGTAACAGTCTTTTTGTTGCGCCTGTCTGCAACTCAGTGGGTCATCTTTACAGTGAGCAGCAATCTGTGATCTTCCTGGTAGTGTTGATGTTCCAACCTGGAGTTTCTATTGTTTGATTTTGTTTCCAAGAAAAAAGTTATATCTGATAAATGGAGCATGGTAAGAATAAGCTGTTGAAAAATACATCCAGTACACTGTCCGAGAAAACATCCATCTTGGCCATCTCATAAATGTGCCAGGAGATCTTTTGGTCCATCAAGCTAACTGGCAAGCATGTAAAAAACATTCAACTACCTTCAGGTTTTTAGGTCAAACATGACAGTGAAACTTTAAAACAATAGTTTTTCATCATTCTGTCCTCTCCATTTTGACTTAAAACTGTGAGACCTGGACACTTCATGAATATACAAGATAGAAACTCAGAACTGCACAGTGAGGCATGGAGAGAGATTTGTGGGGATCTAAAAGCAAAACAAAAAAGGGCAGAAGTTGTGAGATTACTTACATCAAGGACATCCTGGAGAGAAGAGCCAGTATGAAATTTCAATGGACCTGCCTTGTTGCCAGAAGAAATGATGACCAATGTACAGAGGTGGTGCTGGAATGGAGTCCAAGAGATAGAGACAGACGCAGGCAAGCCGACTATACTGATAGGGCAAAGAACTGCAGATTGCTGGAGTCAGCCACCTTAATATTGCCAAAGATTGTTCCTCATTGAAGAAGAAGTTGCAGACATTCCTGAGCTGAGCTCAGTACTTGAGTCACAAATTTAATGTTTCAACCTGGTAGTTTCTCTCTCTCTCTCTCTCTCTCTCTCTCTCTCTCTCTCTGTGTGTGTGTGTGTGTGTGTGTGTGTGTGTGGGCGCGCGTGCATGCACGCGCGCGTGTGCACATGTAGCCTACTGGCGGCAGTTTACCAAGGTGGTAGTTACAGGAATATAGTGTTTAGCAAAATGGGTCTAGTACAGTAATTATTTCCAGAAAAGTAATGAAATCTTCAGGAATTGTTAACAGTACATCTTTATTTTTATTAAAACAAACTGTTACTCTGCATCAGAAACATCTTACCTTTCATTTCCCCATTTTCTTGCTGCAAAAGGCACTTCTCTTTCTTTGCTTGTTCTTCTTCTCTGTGGGTAGAATCTTCTCAATTAAATGCCTTGCTGAGAGCTATTCAGGTGTAATAGTTTTGAAGGGTGCCCACAGTAATGTGAAGCTACACTCTTACCATGAATTTCCATCAGTTCTGAGATGAGAAGCAACTTGAAATTTACATGTGTTTTTTCTGTGTCTTTTCACTGGTATAACAAACAATAAAATCTATGTACACTACAATATCCATTAGCCTTTCCATGTATTACTTTACTCATTTCTTTCTTTTCATGAGAAAAAGTTGTAGTTTGTGAACTTTTAGGTCTACATCATTCATAAAAGAATTGTATTCTCTAATGTATTGAGGTTTTCTTACCTTATTGCCCATTTTGGTTGCTGTACCATGTGCATCATTATGGTCTGTTGCAATAAAGACCACCACAGTGTACCGTGAGTGATGTACAGCAGGTTCATCTTTCTTGAATCTTGCATTTTTCAAGACATCAGATACAGTTGTTCTATTCATAGTGTGCCCTCTGCAATGATACTTCTTCCTTGTGAAAGTGACACAAATGCACACTTTTATGATAATTGTCCATCCAGAGGATGTAACCAAAGTTAAAAGAGACTTTTACAAGATTACTAGAATCTGACTTGTTTTCAGTGTACCTGCCGAAAGAAATTTTGTCTCTATCTCTGTGGAACATTCTGTATAAATAACCAATTGCCTTAGATGTCCTGTGGGTGATTCATGGATTTCACAGACTTTATTTCAAACTTCACTGCTTTTAGAGATAGGTCAGTTTTTATTCCAACCTTCCTTTCTATAATACAAGAGATTCATCCAAGAAATGTTTTCTCCCATGTTGTATGTATTTTTAAATCTATCATTCAAGTGCTAAATGACCAAGCCCAATTTAAACAATATTTTATTCCTCTCAAGTGCATGCAGTTCTTCATTGTTTACAAAATGAAGAAATTTATTAAGCAGCTCAAATGTGTGTTGCCTCATAGTCTGGTAAAAAATTAGTATGTTCAAAAGTGAATGCTTTTGAAAATTAGATTTTATGGGTGTTTTTCTGAATAATTTTCAATAACATCTGTAGTGGGAAGCAAAGCTCTCATCTTTGTAAGCATCTATGTAGTTATGAAGCCTAGAACAGTGTTGTATAACAGTTCATTCCTGAATAAAATCTGCAGTGTATTGGTTAATTTCACCCATGGCTGTTTCATTGTAACACAGCCCGAATGCTTCAACTGCACTGTTTACTTATTTTACTGGCACACATTTACCAATAAATTATGTTTCTAAAAGCACACGAGAGCTGTCAATCTCTTGCCACTTGCAGTCTTCTTCATATCAGAAATGTTTTACTGATGCAACTCAGATCTCGTCCTCAGTACCCACTGTTCCTTTGTCACTGTTTTTCAGGCATTTGCTCGAAACAGTCAGTATCATTGTCATCATCACTATTTAAGTCACTCCTGTTGTTATTTATACTAATTGGCCTGTGTAACTGTCCCTCTTACAATATTCACACATTAATAAACTGAGAAGACTGAACATCACACAGAGTGATGGAATAGCATATCATATGCTCTGTCTATGCTATTCCACCACACTGTGTGATGTCCATCTTCTCAGTTTATTGATGTGTGAATATTGTAAAAGGGACAGTTACATATGCCAACATTAAAAACCTTTTTTTTTATTGAAAGTGAATTATTCTTGTGCTTAAATTCTAATGTGTTAACAAAAAAGCCACATCAACCATCCTTTTTAAGCACTAATTTATTTTAAGCAAATAACACTTAATTTTTTTCCAAATGCATTTTTAATTATTTCATATACTGTTTTCAATAATAAATCAAGTTGAAGGTTTAACATTATCATAGTTACTTGTGCTAATATGCCTCCAGTAGCTCCACTTCTGTTTAATCTGTCTGAAAAGTAATTGGTGAGAGTGGACTATTTTAAATAATGTTGTCCACACCAGACCAAAATACTTACTGTTTACAGCCAGATCCAGTCTCATTTACTATTATTTATGTACAAATGATGGGTAAGTTGCATACTACACTTGACTGATGTCATATAATGATAATGATTGTTTGACTGCAGTAACCTAACACAAATGCACTGATTCACAATAATTAACATGCAGCAAGGAAATCATTAACACATTCACCAATTACACTGTCCTTTCAAGTCGCTAGTCATATCAAAATGGAAACAATACACACAGTAAGCATAATTTTGAAATAACACAGTTCACAGTTTGATACTATTGTCACAGTTTGCAGCAGCCATTATTAGAAGATTTACACATTTCTGGAAGTTTATTGTAATTCTGGGCACTGATCTTCCTCACATTATACACTTCCGCAGACTCATTAAAATGTCTCCTAAAATGTTCCTTTCATACGTTTACAATCATTAAACTAAATTTATCTGTTGTTCTTTGCTGGAGTTTTACAGGTTAAAATTAAGGATATATGTTTCTGAGCAAATGAATAGTAAAGGAAGTTCTTCTAAATGTGGACTTATATGTAAAACAGTAATTGCTATTGAATTATGCTGTCTAGTTTGCCAAAATATGGTATTCTATTTCAGTAACAATGTTTCTCAAAAGGTCTTAATTCCTCTGAAACCAAACGAGTGTAGTAGTTACCGACATATTTCCAACATTAGCTGTCTAGATGCTTCTCTTATTTGTATATACTCTTGATCTACTTTATCTAAGAGTTAGTATGCTTACAAAGAACAATGATAACAAAATTCTATGTAACTGGTATTTGTCCAGTTTTTAGGTAAACTAATCACATTTACAAATTTTAGTTCCTCAAAAGAATGTAACATATAATACAGTTGGCTAAACCCTGAGTTAATATTCAAGATTTCTGGTACTGTGCACATGCCATGGAAGTGATAATCTTGCAGATATTTGCAAAACAAATAAATAAATAATTTTAGGGGGAAGAAAAACAACATGGGGAAATCCACTTGCTTTGTTACTAGTGGTTGCATTGGTTAGTGTGCATGTTGTAAACAGTAACCAGTTACAGTGTGTCACAGTGGTGTGGATGAAGTTGAGATGAACAAATTGATATAGAGTACTTCTGATCGATCAAGCCAAGAAACAGGTTCAGAGTGGTCTTCAGAAGCCACATAAACTACCGTGCATGTGTTCCATGTGTGATTTTAGCTAAAATCATCTTTGAATATTAAAAACTCCTTCCTGTTACTGCACGTACAAGATGTAGTATTGATGTTTGTGTAGATTTTACCTAAAGATGTTGTGAATTTTAATAGCACAAAATTAACAATTAAATCATTTTGTTTGACTGGCCTCCTTACTACAGAACTATTGTCCTTGTAAGGATTAAGTTTAAACTGAATTGTACACACAATTGGTTTTTTTCTTCATTCTTTACAGTTATTTTTGGTACTGTTTAGTGTATATGTTTAGTACAGTGGTTAGATGTGGTTGTAAAACCAGTTTTGTGAACATTTAGAAAATGCTCAAAAAAGGAAAACAGGTCTTGTATTCCGGTGATTCAGAGGGAGAGCAGCATTGGTATTATTAGTTACAAACAAAAAATAAAAAATCCATGCATATTATAAAAACCCTTGCGTGCGCGCTCGTTTGTATAAGTGTGTGTGTGTGTGTGTGTGTGTGTGTGTGTGTGTGTGTTTACCACACCACCTCCTAAATCACTGTACTGATTTCAACCAAACTTGGTGTATGTATCCCTTACTCTCTGACAACAATCACTGGTGGGGTAACAATTACCTTTCTATCGTAGTTCACAAGATAGGATATAAACAATGAGATGGATGAAAAACTGCCACTCATGCATAACATTTAAATTTATTAACTCTTTGTTACTAACTCTATTTACAACAAATTTCAGAAACAGTATCCACATATGCTTCTAAATGGACCTACTAAATTTTATCATGGCACCATACATCGTTCAGGAGATATGATGCCATAAACACTTAGATGGATGTGAAACTGCCACATCGTGCGTGGTGTTTAAATGTGTTACTTCTTTGCTACAAACTGTATTTTCAACTTATTTTGCAGGCAATATCCACATTGCTGCTGATTGCACCTACACAAATACACCACTGTACAGTACATAGTTCAAGGGATATGACATCATAAACATCGAAAAATGACTCATCATGCATGAAATTTTAATACATGTACTCTTATTACAAAGAAACTCCTACAGTCGAGTCAGCTTAAAGAAATCCCCGACACCTGGCAGTGCTTTTGATAGCTTTCAAATGCAAAGTGCAAGTGACTTATGCAAAAACAATAGCCTCATATAGAGCTATGATGAGGCATTGCCATAGAGATGTTTACAAAATTATGTTTTAGGCATGCGAATCACCTGTACTTATACATTTGTGCATCATGCATATTTCTTTGTACAATTATTTCACTTGTCTTTTCACGAATACATAGAAATGAAATTTTTTCAATATAACACCAAGAGCACAGTTCATTTCTTCCTGTTTTAATAGAAATTTGGCAAAATGAGTATCCTGGCTATGCCAGGTTTGTCAGCTAGTAAAGTAATAATATCTGTACAGTAATAATACCTGATCTGCCATTCTGTCAGCTAACCATGGTACCACTGGTTAGTACACAGGGTATAAATATTAACTGTTTGTGATGTACCACATTGATGTAGGTGAAGACAACATGAACAAATTGATACAGGACACTTGTGGTCTATCAAGCCAGGAAGCAGCCTCCAATTTGCCTACAAACACCAGCTAATGTACAGTGAACGTGTGCCACATGAGATTGAATATTAGAAAATGTCATATCTTTGTACTTACAAAATGTCAAAATGATGTTTGTGTAAATTTCACCTCAGAATAAAAAAAATTAAAAAATCCCATTCTAAAAGTGCAATAAGTTTTTGATGATATTAGGCTGTATCTTTGTAGTAACACCTATTTGGATCCAGTTCGTTGTATTTTGGACAATTTAGAACCAAAGCTTCTGACACAAACTAAGCTAAATAGATTTGGGGTTAAAAAAGGAAAAAGTTGAACCATTTGGTTCTACCCTCAAAGAAAAGAAATTGTTAGAAGCAGGAACAAACATTTATTTAGACAAGAGAGCAGAGTAGATATTTTCTTAGTGTTTCAGAGAAGAAAGTGATTTAGTCTGTTGCTCGGGAATATTTCCAGTTTGGTTAATGAATCTGGAATTGAATATAAACAGGAGGAATGTGAACAGTTTTACAGTTTATTGTAAAAGTAATTTAAAGGCTGTTTCATTACACAACAGTAGCACTCTTAACGTTTTTTGGACGCCGAGAGACAGAGTGGTATTGGGTTGCAAGGCTCACACATCTCTCAACTCAGTTAATTTGCACATTGTGTGTAGCCGATCCTCTTCTCTGGGTAAGCAGCTATGTCGATCTCCCTAAAGCTTCTTCTCTGAAAACTATAGCTGGTTAAAGGAATTTATTAAACTACTTCTGTATCTTTGAAATAATTTGGGTATTTGTAGAATACTTGTCAGTTCAATCACTTTACTTTTCAGTTAAATCACTTTATATTTTCAAGTTCCACAGACAACTTTTGCAAGCTAACTTAGTCCTAAAACATTAGACTTATTTACACATATTCAAATATCATTGGTTTGATAACCAAATAATTTATGAACATCATACATGTGTCTTGCTTTGTTCACAGCCAAGACATGAAGTAAGTTAAAAGTCGTGTAGTCTCAAGCGATACCAGTACATATAAATCCTTATTCAATTGTTCATTAGTCTTTTTACAGTCAATGCAGACGCTAAAGAGCACAGAATACTACATAAACTTTTCTTGTTCTTCTCTACCCGTACACGGAAACTCTCTGGACTGTACAGCGGATACTTGTCTGCCGCCACTGGGTCCATCTTTTGTTCATAACTGTTTTTTAACCTGCACATACAAATAGGTGATGTGCAGTAGGACATATTCGTTTCTCCCACTCACCTCTAAAATATCAGGTGTTCGAAACGGTGGAAGGCTGAGTGGTTCTAGAATTTACTCCAAAATTCTTTAAGCACTACAGTACCTATGTATAGTAGCTGTTTTCCATTCTGTATAAATGGTGATTTACAAAATCCTTCTTTTATTTTTAAATAAAGTAAACTTTTCCACACACGTTTGGAATATATTTGGCAACTTGAAAGTGTCTATTTTCCTTGACCGGTAAAGTGGCTTTACTACACAGTCATGTTTCTTATGTGAGTGGGATAGTAGGGGAATGTATCAATATTGGTCCAGAATAAACAGGCCTGCAAGAAAGTCTTTGAATTCTTTTTGAAATGTGGAGAATATTTCATCTCTGTGAGAATTTTCCTCATCCATCAAAAGTGCAAAAGAGGGCATCGTTATTGCGCCTGAGATTCAAATAATGTTCTTTGATTCCAGTGTTAAATCAAAAATTATGTATGAGAGCGGGAATCTTTGGTAGAGTGCAAAGAGTTAATTAATCAACTTCGTAGGGAACAAAAGGGACTCACATTTTTCTAGTCTGCATTCTGATAAATTGAGGTAAGTTAAATGAGCCTCAAGATTTACTTTTTGAATAGCCGTCTTTACACCTTTTCCTGAAAAATTTTGGTTCTGTCATCACTTTCATCAAGACATCCAAATGGTTGAAATACTGTTCTATGGCCTTCCTGGTAGATTAAAACACTATGTAAGACTGGGACATTTACCTGGGACCTTTGCCTTTCATGAACAAGTGCTGTACTGGTTGAGCACTTACCTGCAAAACTCAGAGTTCCCAGGTTTGAGTTCTAGTCCTACATAAAAATTTAGTCTACCTGGAAAAGTTTCAAATCAGTGCAAACTTCACTGTAAAGTGAAAATTCATTCTGGAGTATAAGGGTAGCTGTAATGTAAACATGGTGGGCAGGTAAAGTCAGCCAAGACAAGGAATAGCCAATTCATTGGACAAAAAGCTGTGTTAGTTACTTTAAGGCAAAAGAAAAAAGATATAAGCTAATGGATACACAGTTCATATGTAGAAAGAGATTTTTTAATGTATATAAATCAGTAAATCTTTGTTCATATTGAAATAGCAAAGCACTCTTCATTCAAATTGCATGTTTTATGCTAACATTTTAGTTTATAATGAAAGAACATTGTAATAAAATAGTACATGATACAAAAAAAATTAGGTCGTGTATAAATTCACTGTAGAATACAAGTAAAAAAAAGAGAGAGATTGGATTAAGCTGCTACCTAAAAAAGTAATGAAAACATCTGCTGATTCTTTGTCTCACAGCATTCTCAATAATGTGCAGTAAGGTCTCTCAAGCATTGTTGCGTGCCTTTATAATGATATAATATAATATAATAAATGATATAGACTGCTACTTTTTCCTCATGTCCTTTCTGTTAATACGTGGAGAATCCAAAGTCAGGTGTAAGGAGTACATTGAGATAGATGTTACAATTGTGTAAAAGCCACTCTCAGTTAGCCAGAGTTCTAAATTTCAACCTCAGTCAACCTATAGTCATTTTTGGAACAAATTTTGCTGTCACATACTTCATATGCAAAACATCCAAAAACAGTTCATGGATCGAGCCTATTGATATTCCAACATTGTATTTTGACTTCCCAATTATTCATAAACAAGACATCCAGGGTGCTTCTTATCTTCCCTGTCTTCATGGCCTCCTTCTGAATGCTTATGTGAGTTGTAAACCCTCGTTTTACTCATAGTAGCCTCACCAAAAACAGTATTTAACTTTTCTACAACTTGGATTGTTATAGAAAAAAAAATCATCAGTTCTGTGTAAATAAATGTAAACTTTTTGACAGCTAACAGCAGACTAAATATCTCATATGGCTAATGTACAAATACCACTGAGACTTGTTTATTGACATAACATCAAAAATTGAGTGAAATTACAAAATTCCCATCAATATTTGAATGCACCTTGTAGATTTTCTCACATTATTCTCTTAGATATACACTCCCTTTGGATAAGAGAATCATGCCTGACATTTATGCTGTTTAATTAATGTAAGAGTTACTCAAGATAAACAAATGCTTAATCATAAAAACAAACCAGAACAAATATGAATGAAATTGATAGTTGCAGCTTCACTTTGTCTACAGTCAGAAAAGGTTAAAAATTAAAATATTATGGAAGTTCATTCAGAACCTATATATCTTTAAAGACCCAATACCCATCACATTAAGGATTAGCAGTTCATTATATTAGCACATTCCAACCTATATTACCCTTTATGGATGATTATTACAATAACTATTACTTTGGAAGGAATCAGGTGCAATGGGATACCTTATTTATTTATTTATTGTATGAGTTACATACATAGGGTGTATAACATAATATATAGTATATACAATTTTATAGACAGACTTCTAGAGCACATGTGAAATCCATCAGCTTTGGAGTCACCAGCAGGCTAGTCTTCTGGTCTACCATTGTTAGATTTTATTGGGCATTCTTGTGTCATATGTCTAATAGTCAGGTGTACACAGTCACAAAGTGGAGATGGTTGTTAACCTTATTTCTGTAAAAATTGTGCACATCTGCCATGTTGGATTCTAATTCTGCCTAACATAGATTATGTTTTGCATGGCAAGTCATAGTCTAGTGGTGTTTGAATGATACACAGCCTATTATTATATCATTGTCCAGTCAATTCTTGAATCCATGCATTAATAAGGTTGAACTCATCTTCCACAGTGACTCTTGCTGTTAATGATGGTGGTCACCAGAGCATAGTCAGTTATGATTTTCATTATCAATATGTTGATGGACTGATAAATTTTTAATAGCCGTCAGCTTTTAGTACTCATTTGTTAGTTTTTGTGAGTAGTAGTTAAAGGGGTGTAATGGTGAAATGCAACTTGGTACTGCCAGGCATTCCATAGATGTTGATTTGATAACACCAGCTATCATTGTGATGATGTCATTTAGCTGGAGATCTGTCCTTTGTGCACATGATATGCATATATATTCTCACCAAGTAGAGACAGGAGGAAACATATAAAAAAAACTATGGAAATGCACAAGCTGTCAGAGTCAGAAGCTCATTCTTCTGACAGAAGGATTGTAGGGAAAGGAAGAGAGATGAAGGAAAAGGACTTGTGAAGTTTAGTAAATGGGAAGAATTCCAGAAAAGTCACTATAGACCCCACATCACAGGAGGCATACTGCTCTATATGGCAAGTAAAACCTAATTGTTGGAGCCTGTACCCCATAAGATTTGACAACCTGAGAACTTGAAGGTGGAATGTGGGGTAATAAGGAAGACAGTGATTACTGGAAAAAAAGGGAAAAAATCACGCAAGAATCAACAAAAGGTTGATGGGGAATATATAGATCAGAAAATAAAAGATACAGAAAAATAAAAGGGAGCAAAGAAAAGTTATAGTTGCTGGAAAAAAGCTGGCACCACAGAAATGAATGTAATTTGTCTCAAAAGTTATGCAGCCAGAAGTATCACTTTGCAACACCAAAAGCAAACCTACATTGAACACTGTGGTGAACAGTTAGAACCCATACCCCAACTTACTCTATTACCACCACCTCAAAATCACAAATTACAAGCTTTCCAAGAAATTCTAAATCCAGCATTGCTTCACCACCCTTTCTCAGGTCCCTACAACATGACCCTAACCTGCACTCTGATGACTTCCAAGCATTTCACTGCATAATAAACTAATGTTTGCATCAGTATCAAATGTTCAAATGTATGTGAAATCTTATGGGACTTAACTGCTAAGGTCATCAGTCCTTAAGCTTACACACTACTTAACCTAAATTATCCTAAGGAAATACACACGCACCCATGCCCGAGGGAGGACTCGAACCTCCGCCAGGACCAGCCACACAGTCCAGGACTGCAGCGCCTTAGACCGTTCATCAGTATCCTCCCAGTGAACAAGGTATCTACCACTGTGGTACCTGACTGATGGAAGTATGTAAGGGATGGTCTACACCAGCTATCTGACACTTCTACATTCAGCATCTGCCATCAAGATCACATCCTCATGATGCAAACTGGCCAACAGTCCCTCTATAAAATGTCAGGCTCCTCACAAGGACTAACACCCCAATCTGTAGAGTGTCGTTGCCCTCCTGTACCATGCAGTCCCACCTTTTACCTTCTTCCTAAGATCCACAAAGCCAATCATACAGCCTATCCCAAGTTACTAGCTTCAAAGCACACACTGAATATGTCTTTTCCTAGGTTGATCAAGATCTGCAGCCTACAGAGACTCCACTCCTATATTAAAGACACCAACTATTTCCCATATTGCCTGAAATTTGTGCCTGTTCCACTTTCACCCGACATCTTGTTTGTCGCCACTGATGCCACCTCCCTCTAAGCAACATTCCCATGTATACATTCTGTCTGCTGCTGAACATTACCTCAACCAGTGCCCACCTGATTTCAAACCTTGACATCCTTCCTGCTGGACATTAATCAACTTAATACTTACAAACATGTACTTTACCTTTGAAGGGCAGTCATACAAACAGATAAGGTGTTAAAATGTTAACACAGTCCTGTCATGGAACTGAACCAGAATTAAATGTTCCATGTTGGGTCAGGTAGGTTGTAAATACACTATTGGCCATTAAAATTGCTACACGAAGAAGAAATGCAGAAGATAAACGGGTATTCATTGGATAAATTTATTATACTAGAACTGACACATGATTACATTTTCACGCAATTTGGGTGCATAGATCCTGAGAAATCAGTACCGAGAACAACCACTTCTGGCCATAATAACGGCCTTCATACACCTGGGCATTGAGTCAGAGCGAGCTTGGATGGCATGTACAGGTACAGCTACCCATACAGCTTCAACACTATACTACAGTTCATCAAGAGTAGTGACTGGCGTATTGTGATGAGCCAGTTGCTTGGGCACCATTGATCAGACGTTTTCAATTGGTGAGAGATCTGGCAAATGTGCTGGACAGGGCAGCAGTCGAACATTTTCTGTATCCAAAAAGGCCTGTACAGAACCTGCAACATGTGGTTGTGCATTATCCTGCTAAAGTGTAGGGTTTCGCAGGGATCGAATGAAGGCTAGAGCCATGGGTCGTAACACATCTGAAATGTAACATCCACTGTTCAATGCGAACAAGAGGTGACCGAGACGTGTAACCAGTGGCACCCCATACCATCACGCCAGGTGATACGCCAGTATGGTGATGACGAATACACGCTTCCAATGTGCGTTCACCACAGTGTCGCCAAACGTGGATGCGACCATCATGATGCTGTAAACAGAAACTTGATTCATCCGAAAAAATTATGTTTTGCTATGCTTGTACCCAGGTTCGTCATTGAGTACACCATCACAGGCGCTCCTGTCTGTGATACAGCAGCAAGGGTAACCACAGCCATGGTCTCCGAGCTGATAGTCCATGCTGCTGCAAACGTCGTCAAACTGTTCGTGCAGATGGTTGTTGTCTTGTAAACGTCCCTGTCTGTTGACCCAGGGATCGAGACGTGGCTACACGATCCATTACAGCCATGTGGATAAGATGCCTGTCATCTCAACTGCTAGTGATATGACACTGTTGGGATGCAGTACGGCGTTCCGTATTACCCTCCTGAACCCACCGATTCCATATTCTGCTAACAGTCATTGGATCTCGACCAACGCGAGCAGCAATGTTGCGATACGATCAAGCACAATCACAATAGGCTACAATACAGCCTTTATCAAAGTTGGAAAACATGATGGTACACATTCCTCCTCCTCACACGAGGCATTACAACAACATTTCACCTGGCAACGCTGGTCAACTGCTGTTTGTGTATGAGAAATCGGTTGTAAACCGTCCTCATGTCAGCACGTTGTATGTGTCGCCACCAGTGTCAACCTTTTGTGAATGCTCTGAAAAGCTAATCATTTGCATATCACAGCATCTTCTTCCTGTCGGTTAAATTTCGCATCTGTAACACGTCATCTTCGTGGTGTAGCAATTTTAATGGCCAGTAGCATAGATTTTCAGTTGCCGTTAATTATGCAAAATGAATTTTGATTATTGTTCAATTTTTGTTGCCCCAAAGTACTTTTTTGCACTGATTTCACATCTGTTAATCATTTTTTCTATCACATACATTTTCTTCACAAATCAGGTAACATAATTTTTCATTTTAGCCTCAATTCCATAGAGAGAAACTTTATTGCAAGTAAGAGAAATGTTATTTGAGTAGGAGTAGTTGGCCATACACCAGTCTGGCTGTTAGTTGGGGAACTTTAGTTCATTTTTGACACGTTATAAACATGAGGTTACATTTGTGCTGTTAAATTTATTTTTGTCATTTCTTCGAAATGGTGTTCCCGCGAGTGTTTGAACAACACAAATGTATTCAGTTATGTTTGTGGTAGCAAGGTAATTGCTAAGCAAAGACAGTATAGGGTATGTATTTGTGGAAAAAGAACTTGAAAAGGATGAGGGAATATTATTTAAATGAGTATATGACTTTTTAAGATCACTCTGGAATACATTATCGGACAAGGGAGGGGTTTTCTCTACCTGAACAGTGAATAAAAAATTGAACATTTCATCAAGAATACATAGATATAAAAATTAAAAAGTTTTTATGTCCCTTCTTGAAATAATTTTCTTTTTATATCTCTTAAAAGCTGTGGTGACACATTAGTGTCCTCACACTCGTCCAAAATTGTTAGGTGGATTAACTGTCCATAATATATTTCTACATACTGCCTTTATGTAATACAGTCACAATGCTACTCATACTTGGTGGGCGTATGCATGGCGTGTAGTCTCTTTTGAGTTCCCAACACAGACATACCGACAGGCAGACAGCTAATAATTAATTAGTGCTTGCTGGATTGCTCATTAATTATCATCTTTGGCCTCTCTATCTTTTGTTGTTGTCACGAATGGTATTCCTATCTAGTAGTCAAAGAGAGCACCTTTTAATTGACTTAAAAATCACTGCCACAACAGAAAATTAATAGTTTCATGCAAAATGTCCACTACACATACTTTGGTATAAGGCTTGGTGTGTGAGACAAAAGTGGGGTGCCACACAGGGTGTGTTGTACATGTGTTGAGAAACTAAGACTGTGGAAAAATGGGAAGAGGAAATGAATGCCTTTTGCAATTCCCATGGCTTGGGTGGAGTTACAAAATTTTTGTATGGTTGCTATTTTTGTATGGTTAATGTTGAAGGCCATAATGTAAAAAGTAAGAATGATATAAAATACCCTAACATTTCTTCAGCCGAATGGCCAGTAACACATTGTAAATCTCTCCCTGTTCCAGTTCCATGTACAATTCTTGAAGATTTGCAACAGGAGAGCTAATCAGAACATGAATGTAGTGATGCTGGTGACTATAAGCCAGAAGCAGTTTATGCACAAAAGTTATTTAGTCAAAACAAAATACACACATCAAAAAAAGTTTTGTATCACAGTTTTCCAGAACTCCTGAAGGTAGACGTTGACCGTGGATATTGTATCACAGGCACATTCCCTATGTAAACAACCATACATGAGCAGCGCCTGTTAGACGGAGAGGGCCTGACAGCTGATCAGTTCCACTCATTCCACCAGGAAGGAGGTACACGTCTCGTGTTGTCTGTAGTTCAACCATGCCTAGATGGTCAATACCGTGGTTCGATCACATCTGCATTGTTAGTTTGTGCCAGGAAGGGCTCTCAACAAGGGAAGTGTCCAGGCATCTCGTACTGAACCAAAGCGATGTTGTTCGGACATGAAGGAGATACAGAGAGACAAGAACTGTCAATGACATGCCTCGCCCAGACCACCCAAGGGCTAATACTGCAGTGGATGACCGTTACTTACGGATTATGGCTCAGAGGAACTCTGACAGCAATGCCACCATGCTGAATAATGCTTTCCGTGCAGCCACAGGATGTCCTGTTAAGACTCAAACTGTGCACAATAGGCTGCATGATGTTCAACTTCACTCCCAACATCCATGGTGAGGTCAATCTTTGCAACTGCGTCACCATGCAGCGCAATACAGATGGGCCCAACAACATTACAAATGGACCGCTCAGGATTGGCATGACGTTCTCTTACTGATGCGTGTGGCATATGTCTTCAACCGAACAATCGTCGAAGACGTGTTTGAAGGCAACCTGATCAGGTTGAATGCCTTAGACACACTGTCCAGCAAGTGCAGCAAGGAGGAGGTTCTCTGCTGTTTTGGGGTGGCATTATGTGGGGCTGACATACGCCACTGTTGGTCATGGAAGGCACTGTAACAGGTGTATGATACATGAATGCCATCCTCAGACTAAATGTGCAACCATATCAGCAGCGTATTGGCGAAGCATTTGTCTTCATGGACGACAATTCACGTCCCCATCATGCACACGTTGTGAATGACTTCTTTCAGGATAACGACAATGCTTGACTAGAGTGGTCAGCATGTTCCCTATCGAACACGCTGAAATAGATTCAAAAGGGCTGTTTATGGACAATGTGACCCACTAAATACTCTGAGGGATCTATGTCTAATTGCCATTACAGAATGGGACAAACTGTACCAACAGTGTCTTGATGAACTTGTGGATAGTATGCCATGATGAATACAGGCATGCGTCAATGCAAGAGGATGCTCTACTGAGTATTAGAGGTACCAGTGTGTACAGCAATCTGGACCACCACCTCTGAAGGTCTCACTGTATGGTGGTACAACATGCAATGTATGGCTTTCATGAGCAATAAAGAGGGGGAAAATGATGTTTATGTTGATCTCTATTCCAGTTTTCTGTACAGGTCCTAGAACTCTTGGAACAAAGATGATGCAAAACTTTTTTTTGATGTGTGTACATTATTTATCTTGTTGATTGACTCTGACAAAAGGTGCTACTCAGTTCCTTGGCTCAAGATTGAAAGCAAAACATCTACTACCTGGAGTATCGTTCTCTTACTACAGTAGCAGAGAAAAGTAATTAATAAAATTCTTTAAAGGAGACCATGATAGTAGTAGTGCTATAAGCATTGTGGAACACTTTGTTGGCATTTGTGATGGTATGTTACCTAGGTCATTTATCTAGTGACATCATTATCCTTATCAGTGATGTCATTGATTTTATCAGTGATGTCTTCTTGATCAGTGTGAAGACACACACGTTTACCCCTCCCCTCACCTCTCTCTGTCTTTAACAAATCATAGCACAGTATTAAAAATTCAGGATGGCAGAAATAGCCCAAATACATTAGTGGAAAATTAAAAACCCTGTTCTCCTCCCCTGTCTGCAACCAATCACTGCACAGTACTCCTTATCTGTAGCCAATCATAGTGTGAAAAATCCAAGAAGGCGGAAATTGCACAATTGTGTGAATGGAAAAATTGAAACCCTCTCCCCTGCTTACATGGAAACAGAGTCCAATAGTGTGCCTTAAACCCCTCCTCCCTCTCTTCTTCAGAGTGTGGTATTAATAAATGGGCTGCGAAATTAAAAAAAACTCTCCCCAAGCTTCCTCTCCCTCTTACTGCCTCCTTATCTCCATACAATTACAGCTCAGCAAGATCTTGGAAATAGACACATTGTGTGGTTTATACGCCTTCTACTTCCAACCAGTCAGTGCATAGAATTAAAATGCTGTCAAATTACATTATTTCTGATGAACACATCAAGTAATGCCCCCTCCCCTCCTCCTTATCTCCAGCAAATCATAGCAAAGTATTTTTTTAAAATGCAAGAGATGATGGAAACAAACCTGTTGTATGCTCCCCTTCTTTTTCTCCACCCATTCAAAGCATAGTATTTAAATAATATGTAAAAATGGTGTCAAATAGTTACATATTTTTGAGTCAAATATATTCATTATTTCCTAGAAACTCAAAGATATTGAACTTGAATGTCTTCATTATTTCATTGAAAGTCGAAGATATTCATTATTTCTGGCCTAAAAAATGACGCCAACTCACATAATTTACTTACACACTGAATGTGTTCCTTATAACCCACCCCTTCCTTTTTGAGGACTGTATCAAAAGTCCCATTATGATTGTAACAGACCAGTACTTACCATCCACACATTGGTCTTGTATTTCCATCGTATTGCTAGAACAGCATCTGGCGATCAAAAATTTGTTCCCCCTTCTTGGGTTTACCTCTTTGAGAGCACTGGGGAATTTTTTTCTATGTTGCATCACAGTCTCCAAAAATCAGTGTTGGCTTTAGCCAGTTCTTTGTCTGGCTGAACACTGATATAGAACTGGTCAACATATACTGTGTGGCCCTTATTATGGAGCATGCCAAGCAATCACTTCACCACTGCAAAAGCACTGTTGTCCAGATTATCATACCTTCAATGGCATATGTAGCTAGTTTTGGACTCCAATAATGCATAGCTTCATGCCACATTTGTTCTGCTTGGTAACCACATAAACTTTTATGCTTTGTGTTGTCATTTGCATTCTGATCCAGCATCCATTATGAATTAAGACACAAACCAATTACAGCATTGGCTGTAAGTGGGCATTAATTGAAATCACCGGGGAAAGTTGAAAATTTTTGCCAGACTTGGATTTGAACCTGGCTTTCCTGCTTATAGGGCAGATGCTCTGACCACTAAGCCATCCAGACACTAGTATCATTGCAATTGCATTGTCTACCATAGTACACCTCCCGTCAGACGCAGATTCTCAATTTACTCACACATTACTAATGTAGTGCCCCTTGCCCATTATCCTCTTGGAGCATTTTGCCAATTTATGTAAGATTTTGAGCTTGGTGTACATCTGCACTGAAGAGAACATTGGCCATCTCACCTTTTATAAAGGAATTATAGACATTGGCTGTGCTAGTGGACGTTGGTTGAAATCAATGGGGAAAGTTGAAAGTTTGTGCCAAACTAAGATTCAAAACTGAATCTCCTGCTTACTAGGCAGATGCTCTGACCATTAAGGCATCCAGACACGCAGCACAGATGGACACCAGGCTCAAACTCTTATGGAAATCGGTGAAATGCTGCAAGTAGTGAGGAAAATGGGCAAGGGCTACTACATCAGTACTGTGTGGAGAAGTTGAGAACCTGGGTGTTATGAAAGAGATGCCAGGGTACTCTGTGCTCTGTGTAAATGACCTCTGTGTCCATAAGGCTTAGTGGTTAGAGCATCTGCCTCATAAGCAGAAGACTTGGGTTCAAATCCCAGTCCAGCACAAACTTTGAACTTTCCCTGTTGATTTCAATGAGTGCCCACTTGCAGTTAATGTCTGTAGTTCCTATGTGTCTTACAGGTAAAATATTCAAAAAATCTGTCCCTTGACATAACATTGGAGCACAAGCTGTAGCAAACCATTGAATGACTACACTAGTGGCTGGCCATTGTATTGTATGGAACTGGGGACCTAGAAACAACAGAGGGGCTACGTCCCCGCCTTAGCCCTCAGCGCTTCACAACCTAACAATAGGCTACTGCAGTCCACTCACCCCAGTGCCACCCCCACTGTACCCAGGGTTATTGTGTGGTTTGGCACCCAGTGGACATCCCCCCCCCCCCCCCCCCCCCCCCTCTCCCTGCCACGGGGACGTCTCATAACAGACAAGCGTAACCCCAATGTTTGCGTGGTAATTATGGTGTACGCATACATGGAGAAAGTGTTTGCACGGCAATCGCTGACATAGTGTACCTGAGGTGGAATAAGGGGAACCAGCCCGGACAGATTGAAAATGGCCTGAAAAACCATCCACAGAATATCTGGCTTACCTGACCTCAACACTAATCCATCGGGCGGACTTGTGCCGAGGCCGGCACAGCCTTCTTGTCCGGAAAGCAGTGCGTCAAACCGCACGGCTAACTGGGTGGGCCAGTGACTGGCCATACTTGGCCTCTCATTTATTGATATGTGGAAGATTGTAGAATTTGGTCCTAATTCATTTTGTGTTCTCAGTATGGTCAGCTTCTGTCTAGCATATAGGTTTTGATTATTCTTTCATATTTGAAATAACACTGTCATTTATAAAAGGAGAAAAAATCTAAATATTATCAATTATGATCAAGTCCTACTTTATGTGGCACACCATTAGCGCCTGTAAATACCAAAATGTTTGGAATTTGATCCACTTCAGTCCAGTCATCCGAATTGTTACACAGCCTTGGTCTTTTTTAATGTTGAGTAAGTGGGTTCATAAACGATGGCCCACCTTCATCTGACATTGAATCTGAGTCTCAATAATACAGGACATAACAGAACCAGTTGCTTAAAATTTTGCATGAATTGCTTTGATCCATATTGATTTAGTGGTTGGACTTTACCAGGACTTCATTTATTTTCTTGCATTTCATAATCAATGTCACTATTTAAATCCAAAAAGATCATCATCGTCCATAGTTTCAGCAAGTACTTCTTCGCGGCCAGGTTGGGGATTTTCTCTGCCTGGGACTGGTTGTTTGTGTTGTCCTCATCATTTCATCATCATCATTTGAGACAGTGGCTGGATTGGACTGCATAAAGAGAACGTGGACTGTGTGAAAATGGGAACTTTGTATGCTTTCTGATGACAATGCAGTTGAGCGCCACGAAACCAAACATCACCATCAAACATCAAGTACTTCTTCAATCATTTTTCCAAGTTTTGCATCATTATCACATGTCATTTTGATTAAAAAGAAGATAAATAGCCTAACACAAATAATACTAGTGACATAAGCAATGATAAACAAACAACAAAACATCAAAGAACATGTAACAAACAAATGACAATCATAAGCAAATTCTTCCAGAAGTATATATCGATGTATCACTGTACTGTGTTATGCCCTGTTATCCAACACCGAAGTGATGAACTAAAATCATTAAAAAATATGTGGGTTGCAGTGGGAATAGTAATATTACATTTGAACATAAAAACTATGTGGAATGCTGTGCAACATAATATTATGGTGACTGTGTTTTCTCCTTTCCATTCATGACATAGTATTGTGGTAACCACATGGTAAGTGCTAGAGATCCAGTAACACCTGATACTTAAGGCATAACACATAACTACTAATGTGCAGGTAGTGAAAGGCTTTCCAGGGGGCCGCATGTAAGGCTTCAGGCCTCCCCGGTTAGTCTGACAGGTTCCAGGTGATGTGTGTGGCTGACACTGTCACTGAGCCAGATGCCATCACCTGCCCTCGTTCAGAGGAATCCTCTCAGCCTGCAAGACCCAGACAATCACAGAGGGTGGATTATTGACAGTTGGGAGCTCCAACATTAGGTACATGGGGACATGGGCTGCCAAGAAGAGGAAGACAGCCAGTGTGCACTCCGTGTGCATGTTAGGTGGTGTATTCCAGACTCCCAGATGTCATTAAGAGTACAGGGTGCAGCCAAGTGCAGGTGGTGGCTCACATCAGTCCCAATGATGTGGGTCACTTTGGATCAGAAGATGTAACTCTGGTTTTGAGCGGCTAACAGAAGTGGTAAGGGCTGCCAGTCTTGCTCTCGAGATGAAAGCAGAGCTAACCATTTGTAGCATAGTCGATAGGACCGATTGCGGACCTCTGATACAGAGCCAAGCTGAATAAGTCAGGAGTCCACTATATGCAGGAGGTGGCTATACAGGTAGCAGGGGCTGTGTGGCATGGGCTGGTCAGTTTTTTAGGTTAGAGCGTCACAGGAAAACTCAAAAAGGGTTTCAGTCACAAAGGGTGCAGACTGAGCACAGGAAGGACGTAGATACAGGAAGCAGTTGTAAATTGTTGTAGCTGTGTTGGGAAAGTACCACAGCTCCAAGCACTAACAGAAATCACTGATGCTCAAATTGTTATAGGCACTGAAAGCTGGCTAAAGCCAGAGATAGCTCAGCCAGAATTTTTGTGAAGAACCCAACATTGTTCTGAAAGGATAGGCTAAATGAAGTTGGTGGTGGTGTGTTTGTTGCTGTTGGAAGTAGTTTATCTTCTTGTGAAATTGAAGCAGATAACTCCTGTGAGTTAGTATGTGCAGAGGTCATTGTTGGCAACTGGAATAAAATAATAATAAGATCCTCTTACCAACCTCCCAATTCACATGATACAATTTCTGAAAGATTCAAAGAAAACTTGAATTTGATTTCAAACACATATCTGACTCATACAATAATAGTTGGTGGTGACTTTAAATTACCATCAGTATGTTGGTGAAAATACATGTTTAATGCCAGAGGTACACATAAAACATCATCTGACATTGTGCTAAATGCATTCTCTGAAAATTATTTCAAGCAGTAAGTTCACGGACCTCACGCGAATAGTAAACGGTTGTGAAGGCACACTTGATCTCTTGGCAACAAATAGTCCTGAGTTAATAACGAGCATCAAAACAGATGTAGGGATTAGTGAGTGCAATATTGTAATAGTGAGATGAATATTGTAATCCCAAAATCTTCAAAAATATACCTATTCAAAAAATCAGATAAAAATTTCTCTTGCTGCCTTTCTAAGAGACAATCTCCATTCCTTCCAAATTAACAATGTAAGTGTAGACCAGATGTGGCTTGAATTCAGAGAAATAGTATCAGCAGCAATTAAGAGATTTATACTAAATAAGTTAACAAACGATGGAACTGATCCTCCTTGGTACACAAAATGGATCGGAACACTGTTCTAGAAACAATGAAACAAACGTGCCAAATTTAAACAGGCACAAAATCTCTATGAGTGCCAATATTTTACAGAAGCTCAAAATTTAGTGCGGACTTCAATGTGAGATGCTTATAATAGTTTCCACAACGAAACTTTGTCTCAAAACCTGGCAGAAAACCTGAAGAGATTCTGGTTATATGTGAAGTATGTTAGCAGCAAGACACAGTCAGTGCCTTCTCTGCACAATAGCAATGGAGATACTATCTGCCAATGCAGAGTTACTAAACACACTCTTTTGAAACGCCTTCACAAAAGAAAACAAAGTAAATATTCAAGAATTCGACTCAAGAAAAGCTGTCAACATCAGTAACAGAGAAGTAGATATCCTCGAATTAGTGAAGCAACCTAAATCACTTAAGAAAAGCAAGTCTTCTGGTCCAGAATGTATCTCAATTAGATTCCTTTCAGAGTATGGTGATGCAGTAGCTCCATACTTAACAATCATATACAAGTGTTTGCTCAATGGAAGATCAGTGCCCAAATATTGGAAAGTTGCACACGTCACACCAATATTCAAGAAAGGCAGTAGGAGTAATCCACTAAATTACAGGTCCATATCATTAACATTGATATGCAGCAGGATTTTGGAACATATGTTGTGTTCAAACATTATGAATTACCTTGAACAATATTGTCAATTGACACAGAGTCAACATGGATTTAGAAAACATCATTCTTGTGAAAGACAACTAGCTCTTTACTTGCATGAAACATTGAATGCTGTTCACAAGGGATTTCAGATTTATTCTGTATTTCTGGAAGGCTTTTGGCACTGTACCGCACAAGCATGTTGTTGTGAAATTGTGTGCTTATGGAATATCATCTCAGTTATGTGACTGGATTCATGATTTCCTGTCAGAGAGGTCACTTTTCGCAGTAATTGACAGAAAGTCATCGAGTGAAACAGAAGTGATTTCTGGTGTTCCCCAAGGTAATGTTGTAGGCCCTTTGCTGTTCCTTATCTATCTATATAAATGATTTGGGAGACAATCTAAGCAGCTGTTGTATGTTGTTTGCAGATGATGCTGTCATTTATTGACTAGTTATGTCATCAGAAGATCAAACTAAATTGCAAAATAATTTAGAGATGATATCTGTATGGTGCAAAACTTGGCAATTTACTCTAAATTACGAAAAGTGTGAGGTCATCCACATGAGTGATAAAAGGAATCAGTTAAACTTTGGTTACATGATAAATCAGTCAAATCTAAAGACCGTAAATTCAACTAAATATCTAGGAATTACAATTCTGAACAACTTAAATTGAAACACATAGAAAATGTTGTCTGGAAGGCTATTCTAATCATAGGCTACATTTTATTGGCAGGACACTTAGAGAAAATAACGGATCTACTAAGGAGACTGCCTACAATACACTTGTCCATCCCGTTTTAGAATACTGCTGCACTGTGTGGGATCCTTACCAGATAGGATTGACAGAGCACATCTATAAAGTTCAAAGAAGAGCAGCACATTTTGTATTATCGCAAAATAGGGGAGAGAGTGTCACTGAAATGATACAGGATTTGGGATTGATGTCATTAAAACAAAGGTGTTCTTTGTTGCGGCGGGATCTTCTCATGAAATTCCAATCACCAACTTTCTCTTCAGAATGTGAAAATATTTTGATGAAGCTGACCTACAGAGGGAGAAATGATCACCATGATAAAATAAGGGAAATCAGAACTTGTACAGAAAGATATAGGTGTTCGTTCTTTCCGTGTGTTATATGAGATTGGAATAATAGAGAATTGTGAAAGTGGTTCAATAAATCCTCTGCCAGGCACTTAAATGTGATTTGCAGAGTGTCCATATATGTGCACATATATACCTATGTCAGGAAAGTGTTATTCACAAAAACGTTCTCAATACGAAGCCCTCCGACAGGTTCAAATCTTGTGAGAGAGAGACCATTGACTGCTGCATTACTCTCTGCTAACAATGTAATTGGAAGTCAGCCCCCTTTCCACTGCATAGATAATGGGTGGGATGGTAATCCAGGGATGGACTCCATATATATGTACTACAACTGACGTTATCATCATAGAATGATTATAATGTTGGAGGATGGAATCTACCCTTGTCGTTTATCTGGTAATAAATGTGCAATCAATCACTTAAAAATAACTGGTTGCATATTTATTACCAGATAAATGCCAGTTTAAATCACAGTCACCGTTTGTCAGTCACAATGGATATACTGAAAAAAAATGTATACCCTTGTGTTCCCCACCCTCCAAGATGTCACACAAGAAAAACATGATCTGTGGTGGAGCTACTACTTACCGATTGCATGCGGTGAAGTATTATTGTTATTCACCGTACATTAAATTCCCTCTCAAGCTGGAGGCGGGAATGAAGGCACAAAAGGACTCTATCCCTGTGACAGGATCTAGTTCTTTGTGTGCAACATTTGATCTACAGTTCACTGAATTCTATTATCAATGACATTGTTACACTGTGGAAAAAAACAGTAGTTGTGTTAACTCAATAATGCCTTTCATTTATATTACAATGTTGTTGGCTAACTAAAATATAGCATTGTGATCAGAGAAGTTTCTTACATAATAAAATCTATTACCTCCGTAGTTGTATGTTTAGCATCATTATCTTAGGTGTAGAAGGACCTGTTACTTTCTCAGATTTGTCTCAGGTAGGGACATCTGAAGCATGTAATTTTGAGAAAAGAGAAAAGTCATGGAAACATCTAAAATTAACATTCCTGCTGCAATCGGTTTGTAAAAGATTACATTTAGTCTGCTAAGCTCAATGGCAGTAATATTCACATTCAAAACAATGCTCCATTGCAAATTTGATTTTGTTGCTACCCTATATCAGCCAATCCATGAAGTTCTGGCTTCATGTACTACACTTTCAGTCATCTTCAAGGACAGGCCCACATTGTCTTACCTTTCCACAAGGAAACAGGCTTGGTGTCACACACAAAATTTGTGGCTATGTGTGCAAGCATAACAGAGGTGATATAAAGAGTGGAATCTGTGCAAGAGACAGGAAATTTCATGATTCTCTTGATGTCACGCAACACCTGTGGTACATAACTTTGTGCAGTTACTGTCTTTCCCTGTAATTCTTCATGTGGTGTTGAATTTCATTGTGGTTTGTAAATACAAATTATGTTAATGTTATAAAAAACTTAAATTTAATGCAGAACACGTCATTGGTTTATAAAGGCTGGAGATTTATATGATCTGAAGATAAGCCTTACCAAAAGAAACCTGTGGGGGAAAAAAGACTCAAATTGCTGTTCCCTGTCTCGCAGAGGAGAGGGGTTGGGGGATACTGATTGCTACTTGTGGCTGTCTTGATAAACTCAAACAACAACTTTCTCAAGTTTTTTTTTTCTTTCTGCTCATTCATTGTGTTTGTGGGACACTGGATTTCCTGGGAATATGCTTAGGCAAGCTCTAATCCAGCTATAAAGATAAGAAATCTCTGTTGACTTAGCAAGGGAGGTTTCAGTATAAAGGCAGGAAAGACTCACTTAAAAAGCTTTCAGTTGTTACTGAGCTGTTGGGGAAAGTCAACAACATCCTGAGGGGATCAGTTGCGATTTGAGAGAGCAGAGTTTGAAATTCCACATATAAAAAGGTGTAAGTATTCTTCTCACTTATCTTGTCCATCAATTTACCATTCTGTTTGTGATATCTATAACACATTTTTTGTCATATCATGAAAAATTGTTTTCCCTTATTTAATGATTCATAATCTCTGGCCCTCCTGATTGAACACACACAAGATAAGGCCCTGCAACATTAGTAACGTTCTCCTGATTGAACACACACAAGATAAGGCCCTGCAGCATTAGTAACGTTCTCTCGGAAGTATTTGGATGGTGTAAAAAGCAGAGATTCCAACTTTCAGAAGTTATTTCTGCTTTATCCTCAGAGCTGTCAACACTGTTTTGGATTCCTGGAAAATATCTGTGAAAAAAAGAAGTAGTGGAATTTTTTCTGCACTGAAAAAACAGTTGGGTTTCCAGAAATTCGAGAAAAGAGTAAGTATTCATCTTATTCTTATACAAGATATCATTTAAACATTCAGAATGCCATATCTATAAATGTTTTCTTTTGTACTGTTACAGAATCTACAATCTGGTACTGAGCCTGTGTAGTTTCTTCTGCAGTACACATGAGCTCTGATTTCAGCAAAAAAATTTCTGCAGGAATCCCACCTCCACAATTTTTTGCAGGTTATAAAAACCACAATTTTTTGCTGAGTATAAAAAGTCCAGGCGCATCTCGCATAAACCATTCTTGCTTTATCCTTGGAGCTGTAAATTATTCTTACTTTATTCTTGGAGCTACAAACATCCCTTTTGAACACCTGGAAAAGAATCTGCAAAAAAAGAAACAGTAGAGTTTTTTCTGCACTAAAAAGAATCAGATGTGAATCGGAAATTCGAGGAAATAAATGTAAATATTTGTGCTATTCACATGCACACTATCCTGTAAACATTCTGTTTGTCATACCTATGAACACATATTTTCTCATTTAATATTGCAGAATCTGCTGTCTTCCTTATAAAACAATAAAGAGAATCTGCAGTCCTTCCATAATTGAGAAGTGGACTGATTGAGCAGCAACAGCATGAGCAACAGAAGGAAAAGAACTGCTGAACTTTGCAGACAGCCTTGTCATCATCGTTGTCAACCTCAGCTTAATATCAGTATTGCAAGACTTTGTATATATTTATCAGTAACAGGTGAGCCAGCCACAAAGACCTTGTTAAAATCAGTGACAGCAGTCTAGAAGGGGTTTGTGAGAATTCAGCTTTTAAAAATCGAATATTTACGGGTGTAAAAGTCACTCATGATGGGTTCAAAAACCTCAGAAAATTTGTGCCACATGTCTCCTGGTTTTCACCAACAGAGTGTAAGTCCTGGATTGGTTATGAAATGTAGATTAAAACTGAAGAAAACATAAAAGGGTAGGAACTTAAGGGCATGGGACCTGGATAAGTTGAAAGAACCAGAGATTGTGGAGACCTTCAGAGGGAGCATCAGGCAACAGTTGAGTAGAGCTCGGGAAAGCAATACAGTAGAAGATAAATGGGTAGCTTTAAGAGATGAAATGTGATGATAATAGGAGAAATTTAAAAATGCAGGAAGCGAAGCAGGCCAAAGGGAATACAAACGTTTAAAAAATTAAATTCACCAGAGTTGCAAAATTTGCTAAGCGGGAATGGCTGGAGGACAAATGTATTGATTTATAAGCATATTTCACTAGGATAAATACTGACTACAGGAAAATTTAAGAGGTCTTTTGGGAAAAGAGAAGCAGCTGTATGAATATCAAGAGCTCAGAAGATAAACCAGTACTAAGCAAAGAAGGGAAAGCTGAAAGGTGGAATGAGTATATAGAGGTCTATATGAGGGAGATGAGCTTGAAACAGTATTATAGAAAGAGGAGTTGATATAGATGAAGATGATATGGGAGGTATGATACTGCAAGAAGAATTTGACAGAATACTGAAAGACCAAAGTCTAAACAAGGCCTCAGGAGCTGACGACATATCATTAGAATTACTTACAGTCTTGGGGGAGTCAGCCATGACAAAACTCTTCCATTTCATGTGCAAAATGTATGAGACAGGCAAAATACCCTCAGACTTCAAGGTGAATGTAATAATTTCAATTCCAAAGAAAGCAGGTGCTGACAGGAGGGAATATTACTGAACTATCACTTTAATAAGTCACCACTGCAAAATACTAACACAAATTCTTTTCACAAGAATGGAAGATGACTTCAGGGAAATTAATTTGGATTCTAAAGATTTGTAGGAACTTATCTTAGAAGTTAAAGGTAAGGAAAGGCAAAGCCACATTAGTAACATTAGTAGACTTAGAGAAAGCTTTTGAAAATGTTGACTGGAAATTCTGAGGATAGCAGGGGTAAAATACAGGGAGTGAAAGGCTATTGACAATGTGTACAGAAACCAGACAGCAGTAATAAGAGTCAAGGGTCATGAAAGGGAAGCAGTGGTTGAGAAGGGACTGAAAAAGCATTGTAGCCTGTCTGTGATGTTATTCAATTTGTACATTGAAGAAGCAGTAAAGGAAACCAACAAAAAGTTTGGTGTAGGAATTGAAGTTCAGGGAGAATAAATAAAAACTTTGAGATGCCAATGACGTTGTAGTTCTGTCAGAGACAGCAAAGGAGTTGGAAGAGCAGTTGAATAGAATGGGCAGTGCTTTGAAAAGAGAATATAAGATGAACATCAACAAAAGTAAAACAAAGATAATGGAATGTATTCAAATTAAATCAGGTGATGCCAAGGGAATCAGATTAGGAAATTAGACACTTACAGTAGCAGATGAGCTTTGTTATTTGGTCAGCAAAAGAACCGATGATGGCCAATGTTGAGAGGATATAAAATGTAGACTGGCAATGGCAAGGAAAGCGTTTCTGAAGAAGAGAAAGAAATCTGTTAACATCGAGTATAGATTTACATATTAGGGACTCTTTTTGTGAAAGTATTTGTCAGGAATGTAGCCACGTATGGAAGTGAAACATGGATGATAAACAGTTTAGATGGAAAAAAAGAGAATAGAAGCTTTTGAAATGTGGTGCTACAGAAGGCTGCTGAATATTAGATTGGTCAGTCACGTAACTAATGAGAAAGTACTGAATAGGATTCAGGAGATGAGGTTTGTGACAAACTTGACCAAAAGAAGGGATTGGCTTATAACACACATTTTTAGACATGGAGGGATCACCAGTTTAGTTTTTGAGGGACGTGTGGAGGATAAAAATCATAGAAGGAGATCAAGAGATGAATACAGTAAGCATATTCAGAAATATGTAAGGTGCAGTAGTTATTCGGGAGTGAAGAGGCTTGCACAGGAAAGAGTAGCATGGAGTGTTGCATCAAATCAGTCTTCGGACTGAAGACCACAACAACAACAACAATTAATTATAACCTGATTATCTCTCTTTTTTGGTGGAAAAATTTTGTTTTGATCCTCATAATTTGATTTTATTGTGTTGGTAAAAATACTTAAAAATGTAATGTGAATGTTATAACAATGTAAATACACGAAAAACCATTGTATGAAAAGAATTTGTTTTATAATAAATTTTATATGTAATATTCATTATGTTTCAGTTTTCTTTCCTATTCCCCTATAATCTGTTTCCACACAACTTTAGTGAGTATCTCTCAACTGTGCTGCATTTCTTCAGGATAGCCGAGACATGTGGAAATATCTTGAACTGAATGTAATTTGATTTGATCCTGTAGGATTACATGATGTACAGCAAATGTACATGTAGGGTCCTGCCCACTCATCTCTTACAGGGTGCCTAAAGGATGCTGCCTTCTCGGATAGCTATACAACAATTCTAGTAAATCACATCAATAGTTTTTATTACAATAAAGAAGACTGACAATACTTTTAATTTACATCAAGTTGTCACAAGTGATGGGTGACATGCAAACAGTCAGTGTCCTTCACTATATAAAATATCCATGTAAGCATTCACACTTGCTCATAAGTCACTGCTGTCGTTAATATCACTGCTCATCTAGGCTTCTCTGTTAGCGTCTGTCTTCTACTCCCCCAAGGCTGGCAGGAGCAGCACTTATATTCTCTTCATATAGAGGCCCCTTCTGTCGTGGGCTATTGGCTGATGTCATCTCACAGTCTTCTCTGCTCTTGCGTTCTTCATCTTCATGCCGGAACAGTACATGTAATGTAGGACACATCAAAAATAGTAAACATTCTTTATTACATACTTCCTAACCATTTTTCTTACATTCTAACATCATTAATTATAATTAATAGGATATACATATTTAATGTGATAAGTACTCTTCAATTTAAAATCCTTTTTCACCAAATAGTCTTTGAGGTTCTTTGAAGACTTAGAATCATGTACATTTCCAAGCAGTTTTTAAGTGGACTTCTTAGTATTTTGAGACCCGAGTACTGGGGTCCTTTTTGAAGCATTGTCAGTCTTCCTCCATGTGTTGCGGGTGTGGATGCTACCATTTGTAGTTCTCTGTGCACTATCTTTTGTGACGTGTTATAGTTTTATTTATGTACAAAGAAGCAAAAGTTAAGGTCTTTGTCTTTTGAAGCAACTTTTGCATGTTTTAGAAGTCTTTCTTTTTAATATGATCCTGACTGCTTTTTGTTGTGATAATGAACACCCTTTTTACTTCTTGAATGTTGTAGTTGACCCACATTGTTGCTCCGTACTGCAGGTATGGTTCGAGGAGTCCATATTATACTGTGCACAGAAGTTGTCTGCATATTGTGATAGCTGCCTCGTTATGAATATGACAGAGCTGAGTTTCGTACAGAAATAATTAATATGTTGTTTCCATTTCATGTTGTTATCTACAGTAATACCTAAGAATGTAGTGGATTCCACTTCTTCCAGTTTGTGTCATCCACCTCTAGAACCATGTGCACAGCCTTCTCTTTGCTTCTGAACACTGCATACATAGTCTTTTATAGGTTGATAAGAAGTCCATTTTCCAGGAACCACTGAATTGTGTTTGCAGATATGAGGGTCGGAACTTAAATACTGTCAACTATTCGCAACCGATACTAAAGAGTTAAATGTTTGCACCTGTTACTGTCCTTCAAAGCAGTCACCACATTGCCAGTGATGTGGAAGGCATAGTATACTGTTAGAAGAGCCTGTTCTGTTGATGGTGCGAATGGAGTGGTCTACTGCCTGTCGAATTTCTGGAACAGTTCTGAAGCGAATGCCATGAAGTGGTTCCTTCATCTTCGGGATCAAATCAAAGTCAGAAGGACTGTCCAGGGAGTATGGTGGATAGTACAGTACTTCCCAGTCCCATCGATCGAACAGAGCAGCCACAGCTTGCTCTGTATGCGCCCATGCATAGTCATGCAAAATGATGGGTGTGTTGCGCAGAAAGCGTCGGCACTTTTTTCGCAAAGCTGGTTGTAGGTGATGCTTCAAAAATGAACAGTAATACTGTGCATTGACAGTCTGCTGTGGACGAATGTAATGCATTAGGATAACACCATCACAGTCATACACGAGAATCACCATAACTTTAGACCGCTCCATTCGCACCATCAACAGAACAGGCTCTGGTAACAGTATACTACGCCTTCCACATCAGTGGCAACAAGTTCTACACAATGCTGGTGACTACTTTGAAGCATAATAACAGATGAAAACATGTAACTGTTTTGTATCAGTTGTGAATAAATAGTTGCCACTAATTAAGTTCCAACCCGTATGTATGTCTTGCTTCAAGATGTACAACATTTTGGTCATTGTTCATTATTATCCTGTCATCTGCATACAGTATTTTCTTCTCCTTCTCTTCAACACCTGTATCATTAACAAACAGATTAAACAGCAATGGCCCCATTATGGATCCCCGTGGCACGCCACATTTAATGACTTTTGTTTTTGACTGATATGCATTCCATGTTGATACATACTGTTTGTTTCCTGTTGCATAAGTATGATTCTATCCACTCTCCTGCTTGTCCTCAAATACCAGAGTTTTCAAATTTTTGTATCAGCATAGCCAGTAGTGTCAAATGCTTTGGAGAGATCGAGAAACATTGCAGACCCATAATGTTTTTCATGTAAGGACTGTATAATATATTCTGTCGGGTGCAGCTGCTGATTCTGTAGATTAACTCTTTCTGAGACCATGCTGTGATGGTATAAAGATATTGTATTTGTCCACATAATCAAGTAATTTATTATATGTAAACATTTTCAGGATTTTTGAAAAACATGATATCAGTGAAACTAGCCTACAGTTGTTGGGGTCATCCTGACACAATGCTTATCTCCAGTGTTTCTGGAAAAATTCTACCTCTGAAAAAGCTGTTTCTGATGTCCAGCAATGGTGAGATTGTTTGTTCAGCTACTAGCTTTATTATGTGATTCAATATTTTGTCAACACCAGATGATTTGTTGGACTTCAGTTTTTGTAGAGTTCTCCTCATTTCATCTTCTGTAACTGGTTTCAAGAACATGGTTTTGCTTAGTAACATTCTTTTGTGGCCTATTTCTTTCCAATTTTAAATTCTGTACCACATTTATATAGTTACCACTGAGTGTGATACCTATTTCTCTACCATCTGTAACAAATGTTTTGTCTATTTTCATTGACTTGATATCTGTTTCTTTGTTTGATCCAGCTTTTTACTTTCTTTCATCATTAATTGCATTCCAAGCTACCTTTACCTTGGTTTTTGAGTTTATAATGGTGGCATTAATTGCACTTGCTTTTTGCCTCTCTCATTACTTTACTATACTTCTTTCGTAACATATTATAATTTTCAGCTTCAACCCTCCATCTCAGACCCCACAGTTCTATTAGTTCACTGATAATATGCTTTGTCTGATCCTGCAGCTTTTCTTGCCTCTTTACCTTGGGGGATGCTACATTAAAGAGAGGTTTAATTATTGTAATAATTGAATCATACTTTTCATTTACATTCTGCACCTGTAGAGTTTTATTCCAGGTCTCCTTATACTAAAATTAGATGTTAATATTTTGTTCACTGATGTGCCCGATTTCTTTGGTTGTTTGTTTTGGTTCTGATATTATGTCCCTTCTTCTGCAGAAGCAGATCAGCCATCCATGATGATCAGATATTTCTGTTTGGTCTACGTGTGACTCACAGTTATATCTACTAGTATTAGTAATGATGTCAATATCTGTTTGACTTTGAGAAGTCACTCTTGTTGGTGCAGATATTGTTGGCCCCATATTGTATTGTATTAACAATTCATCAGGATCTTGTCTTGGTTTTGATTCTTTTCCCATGTCAGTATGGAGTCTGCATATATAAGGATGTTTTTCTTCATATTCATTCTTAGTAAGTTGGCAATTCTTTTCAGAAAGATACTAATCTTGTCACATTGTGATCTGTACACACGAAATAATCTAAAGCTATCCATCACTACATCAATAATTTCGAAGTCTTTTTCTATAGCTATGGGTAATCTCACATGTTTTCTGTTTGCAGTCCTTAGGGGCTGTGCTGTTTTAATATATAAGGACCACCTCTATATTTAGATCTACAGAAATAACTGGATTAGATATAGTCCTTTATTGTCAAGCTATCTATCTGAATTTCAGTTAGACCATGTTCACTGATTGTGTTTCACTTCTACTTCTGCTTTTAGTAGTACTTTTATGCAACTTTTCTTTTGCTACATGTTGTGGGCTGCATTCTGAGAGCATGTTTTGTAGTCCCTCCTTTTTTGTGTGATGCCCATATTTTGCTTTATCAGCTGCAGTAATTGATCTTTCACTCCCATCAGACCATACTAGTTTCCCTTGCTTTTCATTTTTTTGCAGACTTCTGTAAAGATTCTGCTGTGAATTACAGACTGTAATCTGTTTAAATGCATGCCGTCCTTTCCTAGGCAGTTGTCACATAGAAATTTGTTTGGATCTATGAAGACTGCCCAAAGACAATCACACTGTTGTTTGACAGCATAATTTATATTGGATATATACACTCCTGGAAATGGAAAAAAGAACACATTGACACCGGTGTGTCAGACCCACCATACTTGCTCCGGACACTGCGAGAGGGCTGTACAAGCAATGATCACACGCACAGCACAGCGGACACACCAGGAACCGCGGTGTTGGCCGTCGAATGGCGCTAGCTGCGCAGCATTTGTGCACCGCCGCCGTCAGTGTCAGCCAGTTTGCCGTGGCATACGGAGCTCCATCACAGTCTTTAACACTGGTAGCATGCCGCGACAGCGTGGACGTGAACCGTATGTGCAGTTGACGGACTTTGAGCGAGGGCGTATAGTGGGCATGCGGGAGGCCGGGTGGACGTACCGCCGAATTGCTCAACACGTGGGGCGTGAGGTCTCCACAGTACATCGATGTTGTCGCCAGTGGTCGGCGGAAGGTGCACGTGCCCGTCGACCTGGGACTGGACCGCAGCGACGCACGGATGCATGTCAAGACCTTAGGATCCTACGCAGTGCCGTAGGGGACCGCACCGCCACTTCCCAGCAAATTAGGGACACTGTTGCTCCTGGGGTATCGGCGAGGACCATTCGCAACCATCTCCATGAAGCTGGGCTACGGTCCCGCACACCGTTAGGCCGCCTTCCGCTCATGCCCCAACATCGTGCAGCCCGCCTCCAGTGGTGTCGCGACAGGCGTGAATGGACGGACGAATGGAGACGTGTCGTCTTCAGCGATGAGAGTCACTTCTGCCTTGGTGCCAATGATGGTCGTATGCGTGTTTGGCGACGTGCAGGTGAGCGCCACAATCAGGACTGCATACGACCGAGGCACACAGGGCCAACACCCGGCATCATGGTGTGGGGAGCGATCTCCTACATTGGCCATACACCTCTGGTGATCGTCGAGGGGACACTGAATAGTGCACGGTGCATCCAAACCGTCATCGAACCCTTCATTCTACCATTCCTAGACCGGCAAGGGAACTTGCTGCTCCAACAGGACAATGCACGTCCGCATGTATCCCGTGCCACCCAACGTGCTCTAGTAGGTGTAAGTCAACTACCCTGGCCAGCAAGATCTCCGGATCTGTCCCCCATTGAGCATGTTTGGGACTGGATGAAGCGTCATCTCACGCGGTCTGCACGTCCAGCATGAACGCTGGTCCAACTGCGGCGCCAGGTGGAAATGGCATGGCAAGCCGTTCCACAGGACTACATCCAGCATCTCTACGATCGTCTCCATGGGAGAATAGCAGCCTGCATTGCTGCGAAAAGTGGATATACACTGTACTAGTGCTGACATTGTGCACGCTCTGTTGCCTGTGTGTATGTGCCTGTGGTTCTGTCAGTGTGATCATATGATGTATCTGACCCCAGGAATGTGTCAATAAAGTTTCCCCTTCCTGGGACAATGAATTCACGGTGTTCTTATTTCAATTTCCAGGAGTGTATTTGTAACTCACTGACCTACTTGTTATGATTTTGCTACGTGTCAACAAGGATCCCGCATAGACACTTCTTGCCAAACGAATTATATTTCTTGTTCCATTAGTAATTTCTTCTTCACTACTGTTTCTTAATGTATTTGTTCCAGTCTGTAAATAAAGACACACTGGTTTCAGAATCTGCTTTTGTTTTTGTCTATTTGAATTTGACATATTTTCAAAATGTTTGTTGAGTTGTTGCATTCTAATTCTCAGGACATCGATTTTGCAGTTGGAGACCTTGATATTTTTCAGCAGCGAATCAACAATTACTAGAAACTCATATTCATCTCTGTGCACTGGGCTTCATCTGCCTCACTGCAGATGTGCACTGATGCTTTAAATGTCTGAACTGTATACATACCTGTGATGAAAAAAGCTTGAAGATAGGAGTATGCTTCCACATAAAAAATTATAAGAGATGACATTTAATAATGAGATATATGTGCGCAAACATATATGTGAGATGAGATCTAATGATGAAAGGCTGCCGAGGTAATTACATGGGAAATTTGTTACAGTTCCTGGGAAAATCGACAATAATTGATTACTGATTATATGTATGTTTAAAATGCATGTAGTCTACTTGTCATATGAAATACAGAGGTGTGTGTGTGTGTGTGTGTGTGTGTGTGAGAGAGAGAGAGAGAGAGAGAGAGAGAGAGAGATATTACTTTGCGTGAGAGGGATGTAATGTGTAATGCTTGGAACAATGAGACTGTCAAATTGAACATCTTACACTTTCAAGAGAAATAATCATTGTCTTTGACCTTCAAGTGTAGGTTACATAACTTTTTACTACATGTTTGTCATCAATTTTGCACATCATTAAAATAGTAAGCTCTGTCTTGGTGGACAAAGAAGGAGGGGAATACACAATTGGTCTACAGCCATCATCTTTTGCATTTTATGTAATGCACTATATTTGCTGGAGGTAAGCTGAAAGGAGGGGAAGGGGTCATGACCTGATGTGTATGTCATAAATACTGTAATTTGACGCCATTTCAATAGCACACACTGATTGGTTGGAGATAGAGAAGAGGTGGTGTGGGGTATAAAGCAAACAGTTGGTCTGTTTCCAATATCTACTGTGATTGGATGGAGATTAGGAGGAAGTGGGGGGGGGGGGGGGGGGGGGGATGGGGGGGGTGGAAACAGGAAGAGCTCTTTTTTTAGAAAAAAAAAGTTTTCATGTTATTTTCAAACACTACACTCTGAAGAAGAGTGGGAGAGGGTATGAAGAACACAATTGGTTCCTGTTTCCAGATAAGATGCGGGAGAAGGTTTTCCATTAATGCAGTTGTGCTTTTTGCACCCTCTTGGATTTTTAATACCATAATATTATTCGCTGTAGGTAGTGAGTAGTGCACTGTGTGATTGTTTCGCCATAGGAGAGGAAGACAAGATTTATCTAGGATATTTTGTTACTGCACTGTGATTAGCTGGAGATAGGGGAGTGGAGGTATGTGACTTCACACTGACAGAGATAATGGCATCACTGATAAGGGTGATGATGTTACTGTTAAGGATGATGGAATCACTAGGTAAGTGACCTAGGACACAATGTCACAGATGAACACCAAGTGTTCCAGGGTACTCATACCTCTACTACTCATGTGTTTTTTGTTGTGATATTAAGAGTTTATTGAATTTCTTCAGCGTCAGTGATGATCCAAGTAGGTGGAGGCTGTTTATAAACTCTTCAAAATGTATCCTCAAAGATACTTTTATGTAATGGAAATGTATTTGGCTCGTCCAGTACACCATAGGGAGATGTGTGGGAACTTCAAAATTGTGCTGAAATGCATGATTTATGAGAAACATTCTTGGACAGTATATGGAGATTTAAAACTAGTTGGCATGTTACTTTGTCAACAATCCAACTGCAAAACATGCAGTATTTCATTTGTGAGTCTGACAGCTGAGCCAAAGACAAGCACTGGAAAAGAATGTGACTGGTCTGAAAGCTAAACCCTCCAACCTTTTTCACAGAATATAAAACATGAGACAATTGTTCAGCCAAGCATGAGGCTATTATCCCACTTGAAGCTTGGGTTACTGAAACAATTCATTAAAGCACTCCCAAAAGATGACTGCCTCCTGTACTGGGTAACAAGTTTTCCAAAGGTAATTTATGAGAAACTTGAAGAAGGGATCTGTGTAGGGCCACAGATCAGAAATTTAATAAAAGACAGTTTGTTTGAAAGTAGAATAAATCCTGAGGGGAAAAAAGGGGTTGGATTTTGTTTAAAGAAGTAGTGGCTGACACTTTGGGCAAAAATATTCACACTATAAAACCACGGTTAAAACAATGTTGCAGAATTTCATGAAATTATAGGTGTAAACATGAGCATGAGGCTTCATTTTCTAAATTCACAGATTGATTTTTCCCCTTTGTACCTTGGCGATGTCAGTGAAGAACAAGGAGAATGGTTCCACCAGGGCATCAAGGAGATGGAAATGAGATACCAGGAATGGTGGAATGCAAAAATGATTGCTAACCGCTGTTTCGTACTAAAGAGAAATAACTCTGGTGAAGGGAGACAATCAGTGAAGAAAAGTTTCACTCCATGTCAGAAAGAACATCATGCAGTGAAATCAGCAATGGAAATTAAATAGTCAACATTTTATGTTTTGTTTTTGTAATCATTATTAGTATTTTTAAGTGAATATATATAATTATCTATTCTAATGCCGTGTTTAGTTATTCACTGCAAAGTTACAAACTAAATAATTTATTTTTAATCCATTTAAAAAATTCTCTGATAAAAAAAAGTGATTTCAACTAAAATTCAGACATAAATTGCACAAAAATCCAACATGATACAGAAAAACTAAAATCAGATTTGAAATCAGAATGAAAATACATTAAATGTCACCTTACTGTCATAGAACATTATTCACAATGTTTTAAAATGCAACATAGTATTATTCATTCTGATCTGCCTTTTACTTTAATGATCTGGATTACCATGTATATTTCTTTGTCATCGAAGACTTCTTTATCTCTGCATCTTCTGTATCGTCAGCAGTGAAATTTGGTCAAATCCAACTTCATTCTAAATGAGAGAAAGTGTTTCTTTGTAAAAGTGAATATATTGATCCTAGTTGTGCAATCCGAAATGGTTTGTCATATACAATGCATGCACGAACAATTATCAGCTGTTGACTCTAATCAGATGCACAATCAGTCCAACTATGTATAGCTCAGTCAGAGTAATTGTACGTTTAATTCTGTATTTTGCAAACATCTCTTTGGCAATGCCTCAGTTTTTCACAGTTCTGTTGACAGCTACTGTTATAGCCTGCATCTGTTAGCACTTTGGAGTTGAAAGCTGGCAGCAGTGTTTTGAGCTGTCAGGCATCGTCTTACACTACCATGGCTATTGGTGGGATCTCAAAGTGTGGAATAAAATACCAAACTAGCAGGCAGCACAATTTGTAGCAAAAGCTGCTCTCATCATCATGTCTTGAAGGTACTTGATATCCAACCACACCCAAACAGTATACCATTATAAATCACTTAACTAAAAGAAAGAATACTTTCATTGATGGTGATCAGCATTCATTGTTACTGTAGACGTGCAACACATCACTTTACCAAAGTGCTACATTACATGAAATACCCCTTTCTTAGACAAATGATGTCATGACAATAATTGGATATAAATAAATAATACTGGTAGTACTGAACACACTTTGGTGACTCATACCATTAAAACAATATTTACAACCAGTTTTTAGGGCATGGTCGACTTCTTTCCCCATCCTTTCCTAACCCGATGGGACTGGGAATGATGATCTTGCTGTTTGGTCCCCTCTCTGAAATTAACCAAGCAACCAAAATCATCTCAAGCTTTGGGGAATGAAAACCATTAACATTTGTACTAAACATTATTTCATATTACTCGCTTTTAAAATCTTAAATCATTAAATAGTGTTTCCATTTCTTGTTCCTTACATGTTGATTACCATTAACTACTGATGTTGGGACTGTAATTGACATAAAATTATTTTAGTCAGCTTGCATAAACATGACTACCTGTTAATCGTTCATGGAATATACGTTTGAATTCTCAAAGTAAGCTATAGTCATAACATGATCAGATCTACACTATTTCTTTATACATGTGAACTAGACACAGAGAGGGCTGGCAAACCAATCACAACTCTAGTTATTCAGCTGTTCAGTTACACAAGATGAATACTTATCCCTTCACCATGCTTATCGGGCTGTTGTTACCAGTTTAGTACCATGTTAACTTTTGTTTACTTCTAAAGTAACTCAGGCCGTACCTTGTAATTGGTTTGTACTTCAATTTGTAATCAAAGTAGGAAAATCACCTACAATTATATACAGCAGATGAAGCTAATCTGTCCAGATAATATATATAGACCTCTTAATGAACAAAATTACCACTACACACGAGAAGAGCATGCAAAACTTACATATTTGTATTTGCTTACTATGTGTACATAAGGCATCATAGGAGGTCCAAATACGTATTATTAAGCTGGTTTTTCACCAGTCACCTCCGGGATGCATTACAGCACGTATAGGTGTACATTATTTCCATCCTCCCATCAAACTAAAGGAGTCACATGCCAAGAACAACTATTCACCTTACATTGTCTTGCAAACTATAATTATTCCATTATATGAGTTCCCTGTGTCATGAATAGCCTACATACTCGCATCCTCATTATTGATTTATTAAATTCTTATAAACAATAAACTATAGAACTCAGGTAGGTTCATCTACTTTGCAACTTTGGAATAAGCCTCAAAAGCAATGGTGTCCTTTTTCTGTAGGAACCCTCAATACAACCCCTCCTGCAGAAGGACACTCTCTAAACAATGATGCAAAATTTGGTGTGGGTCATCCAGTTATTGGTACACCCACACTAATAATTACCAAATTTATATGAGGGTAATCCCAAAAGTAAGATCTCCTATTTTTTATAAGAACAGAACCCTGTTTGTGTGCCAGTTGTTCACACTGTTATGAAGAGTGCTTCACGCGCTGCATGTAAACATGCATGTGCCACGCTGAGGCGCTCAGTCTTGGCCTGGCAGCCGTTGAGAATGGAGATCCCATTTGATGTTACCGCCAAGTGCGAATTGTGCGCAGTTATTTGGTTTTTGAACGCAAAGGGCACTGCGCCGATTGAAATACATCGCCAATTGATGGAAGTGTATGGTGAGTCGTGCATGGATGTCAAAAATGTAAGTGGTGTAGAGAGTTTGCAGCTGGTCGGACCGAAATTCACAATGAACAGCATGGTGGTGACCTGGTATGACATGGGCATACAAAAGCTGCCATAGTGTCTACAACAATGCATCGACAGAAATGGTGATTATGTCAAAAAATAGCTAAATGTTCAAGCTGTAAACTGATGTAAACCATTGTAGAAATAAACAGGTCTATGTACTTATAAAAAAAATAGGAGACTTTGCTTTTGGGGTTACCCTCATATACAGTGATAGAGTATCTTGTTTAATATTGTATACTACTCTACTCTCCCCTTTCCTCATATATTTTAAATAACTCACTCCTCTTGTATTTAGAACCCATACCTGCTCACTGACATTCCTCATCCACTTTCTCTCAAGTATACTCCTTTGTGTTCAACTGAAAGTAGCTAAAGCTTATTTTTATTCATTAGAAATTATTCATTACAGTTATGCTGATGTGGCTTTCAGTATACTTCTGCTCACAGAAAAAAGAATTGCAACACCAAGAAGGAGTTGTGCAAGATAAACAAAAGCTAGTAAGCGTGTTTCTACATCTGAAAGATTATGTCTGTTCAAATTTCACACCAGTAGCTTAAGAGTGAGGACAGTAAAACGACTATGAGGTTACAAATTAGGTTTGCTTTACACACATGCTGTAATGATCATGAGCATTAGCTATCTTTGGGATTGGACATAGTAAGTCAATGTTACCCAAAAATGTATTAAAAACAAAGATTCCAAGACTTACCAAGCGGGAAAACGCCGGCAGACAGGCACAAGAACAAAACACACACACAGAATTACTAGCTTTCACAACCGATGGTTGCTTCTTCAGGAAGGAGAGGGAAAGACGAAAGGATGTAGGTTTTAAGGGAGAGGGTAAGGAGTCATTCCAATCCCGGGAGCGGAAAGACTTCCCTTAGGGGGAAAAAAAGGACAGGTGTACACTCGCGCACACACACACACACGCACACATATCCATCCGCACATGGATATGTGTGCGTGTGTGTGTGTGCGCGACTGTACACCTGTCCTTTTTTTCGCCCTAAGGGAAGTATTTCCGCTCCCGGGATTGGAATGACTCCTTACCCTCTCCCTTAAAACCCACATCCTTTCGTCTTTCCCTCTCCTTCCTGAATAAGCAACCATCGGTTGCGAAAGCTAGTAATTCTGTGTGTGTGTTTGTGTGTTTTGTTCTTGTGCCTGTCTGCCGGCGTTTTCCCGCTTGGTAAGTCTTGGAATCTTTGTTTTTAATATATTTTTCCCATGTGGAAGTTTCTTTCTATTTTATTTACCCAAGAATGTCTTTAAGATGACAAATACGCCATTATCAGCCGCTCACTGTGTTTGAACAAGGTCATGTAATGGGGCTAGAAGAAGCTGTATGCTCCTTCTGTGATACTGCAGAAAGACTTAGCAGGAATGCAACAACTTTACACATTTGCTAGGTGTGGTGGTCACAGGAAGGTGTAGTCACAAGCAGATAGGACCGTGGCCAGCCACATGCCTCTTCTGAGAGGTAAGACCATAAATTTTGGTGTATGGCTGTCGTGCATTGCACTGTATGTGCAGCATCAATTTGATATGCAGTTGGCACCACAGTAACACAATAAACTCTGACAAATTAGTTACTTCAAATACAGATCTGAGACAAATGCCCTGAAGTGTGCATTTCACTGACCACAAACCAGTGCTCTTTGTGACTTCAGTTGTGTCAAGCAGCAGCTCAATGGAGGATGGACTAGAGGTCTATTGTGTTTTCTGCTGAAAGCTGGTTCTGCCTCAGTGCCAGTAATGGCAGTGTGTTGGTTAGAAGAGGCCATGTGAGCGCCTGCAGCCAATCTGTCTGCAGCATAGACACACTGGACCTACACCTGGAGTTATGGTCTGGAGTGTGATTTCATATGACAGCATAAGCACTGTTGATGTTATCCCACACACCCTAACATTAGACTTTTGTGCCGCCATTTGTGAACAACATCCCAGAGGGTGTTGCCCAGCAGGATAACATTCACTCACGTACTGCTGTTCTGACGCATGTTGTCAGGCGTTGTCAGTGGAACACGATAGCAAATTTCCTTCAACTTTCCTCACAGAAAGAAATCGGTAGAACATTGCGTAGGAAATCAGCATACATTGCACCATTTAGATTGCCAGTGATAAAATTGGGCCAATTATCCTTCCTCCCATAATGCCGCACCATACATTAACCCACCAAGGTCGCTGATGGTTCAAATGGCTCTGAGTGCTATGGGATTTAACATCTAAGGTCATCAGTCCCCTAAACTTAGAACTACTGAAACCTAACTAACCTAAGGATGTCATGCACATCCATGCCCGAGGCAGGATTCGAATGTGCGACCGCAGCGTGGATTTTATGTTGCCCAATAATGCATATTATGACGGTTTACGTTACCTCTGTTGGTGAATGACGCTTCATAGCTAAATGCGTGCAAAAAATCTGTCATCGTCCTGTAATTTCTCTTGTGCACAGTGGCACAACTCCACACGACGTTTGAAGTCATTGCCATGCAATTCCTGGTTCATAGAAATATAGTATTGGTGCAGTCGATGTTGATGTAGCATCCTCAACACCGACGTTTTTGAGATTCCCGATTCTCGTGCAATTTGTCTGCTACTGATGTGCGGATTAGCCGCGACAGCAGCTAAAACGGCTACTTGGGCATCATCATTTATTGCAGGTCATTGTTGACATTTCACATGTGGCTGAACACTTCCTGTTTCCTTAAATAACGTAACTATCCAGCGAACGGTCCGGACACTTGGATGATGTCGTCCGGGATACTGAGCAGCATACATAGCACACACCTGTTGGGTATTTTGATCATAATAGCCATACATCAACACAATATTGACCTTTTCCAAAATTGGCAACTAGTACATTTTAAGATGGGTAATGTATCACGAAGCAAATACCGTCCCCACTGGCAGAATGTTATGTGATATCATGTACTTATACGTTTGTGAGTATTACAGCACTATCTGTCACAAAGCGAAAAAAGTGGTCCAACTAAAACATTCATATTTCTTTATGTACTACACACATATGTAATAAAAATGGGGGTTCCTATTTAAAAAAAAAAAACAGTTGATATCCATTTGACCTATGGCAGCGCCATGTAGCGGGCCAACCATAGTGCCATTTGGTTTCCCCCTTCAACCTAGACGAGTTTCTTTCTTTGTAGTTTTTACGTTTGATGCTTATTTCATGAGATATTTGGCCCGGTCACGATCAATGAACCACCCTGTATACAGAGTGTCCAGGATGAATGATCAGTATTTAGGAATATGTCAAGAATGATAATCTGAAGCATAAAACCTCCTATGGACATATGCCAGTATTGTTAGTACATTGCCAGGGTTAAACAGGCACAGTATCAATTGATAAATGTTTTTAACACGTTCACCTCTAGGTGTTATTGCACACATCACATTACAGCTGTTATACAGTTCACAATAAATGTTCGAATATCCCACCATCAGCTTCATAACATTTGTACGCTCCTGGGAGAATATGTTGTGTTGCTTGTCTTTTAGCGCCTCTGTACATTCCCTTATGAGGGTGCAGCATACATGATGTGAGCAAGCAATTTATCTCACATATTCACCTTTCATTTATACACTTTGCACATGCTCGGGGCAATAGCATGCACTAATAAGACACTTGTCATGCCTATCAAACTCCAATAACAGGGATCAATGCTCTTTTTAACATCAAAGGGCAAGTGAACAACCTAAAATCAGCTGATGGCTCACCTACTGAGGGGAGTGCCCATCGTTGTATTTACACCCTAATCAGCATGTTATAAGTTTATCAAATGGTCAATGAATCTCAGTCAGTCAGTTATGAAAACAAACACAGTAATCCTTTTGAAAACATTTAATGGCAATAGTTCACATTCAAAGAGCAATCAGCTCGATGTTGTACCATATACAAATTGAACTGGTCATGTGAGTGCCAGTGCATGGAAGGCAGTTTGCAGGTAAATTATGTATATGCAAATCCAAGAAAGATTGTTATGTAGTGCTCAAAAGACAACGGGCTACTGGCATTATAGTCCTAATGTCAAGCTGTACTCAGCTCACATGCCCAAGCAGCACTTTGCCGCCTAACAAGCCTTACTCTATCAGCATCCACCAGCAAAAGACTCCAAAAACTTCCATGCATACTCTCAGCTCCATTAATCATGTGACCACTATGCTAGTCAAAACTCCCATCTACAGCCAACTACATTTGGTCACAAAAGGTCATTTATATTTAACATTTAATTCATATCCACTAAAATTATTTATCATAAAATTGAAAATATTCAGTTCATAATTGTTATAAAATTAACTTTTTTTGTTTTTGGATCATTACATCCCCAGAATTCACATACACTAGTCAAGAGTCTTATTATATTTACAGCTTCCATTTTGACACAGCATAGTTCAAATGTTATTTTTCTGTTTGTACATAATTATTTGCAAAATTTCCCACACTACGTACGTTCCAGCAGATGGTGCTACTACAGCTGTGATATATATTATCATACGACACTGCCACCTGTTATCTTACAGGACCCCCACTTCCTGAATGTGCTACCCCAGTGATGGCTGCACAAAGTAGCACCAAAACATCCAGTCCCATACAAAATACACACACACACAAATGTGCCACAGTGTGAATAGAAACTTCATGTGACGAACAATTCAAGACTGAAATAAAAATTTATATGTAAGCGAGTATACATCTAAACTCTAAGTGATGTCTACATTTTAAGCATGTTTATAAATCCAATAATAATTGGTCTCTGTGGGGGCATCAATTAGATAAATTTTAATAGAATTGCCTATCTTCAATCCTCTGTGTTGTTGCACATCACTTCACTGGTTATGCCCTCACTACAGTCTCCCAGTTGCTTCCACAGCATGGACCACCTCCTTGAGTTCCAGCTCCATCTGGCATCAGCAGGACCACCCCTCTTGCATAGAAGTACAGTCACGAGTGCATTGTACTCCTCATCTGGCAAGCTATGTCCTGACAAATATTTTTAAAAAATGACCCAAATAAACAGTTGCCTGTAACTGTGATCCCATGGCTTCCCAGTGATCAGGCTACTGAACCTCATCCTGGTTTACGATGTTTCCAGTGCATCAGCTCACAAGTGAAAGACCTTAAAGCACAGATCAAAGCGAACAGACAAAATTTCAAACAAATGTAGATTCCTGATAATGAACCAATCTCAGAAACTGATTACATCCACAAACTTCACAACTGATAAACATTTTATTCACAGAGATAAATTATCTGCTATTTTCTCAGCAGATACCCCAAGTCCCAGCTCATAGCATATATTTTTATTACGCTCATCTTTTTTTTTTTTTTTTTTTTTTTTTTTTTTTTTTTTTTTTTTTTAATTACACATATGTTTCCTCTTATAAAATGACATGAACTTTGATTAGCTCAACCAGGCTCTGGGTGCAACTTTCCTAACCATACTAAAAATAATGCATTGCCCCACATTTGCTTTCTTTATACACCCTGGTACAATTTATCTTAAAAATACAATCATCAGAATCCTCTTGTGTAGCAATAAATCTGATGGACAACATGTATATAACGGCTTGTTTTTACTGAACGCACTCCCAAAATAACAGTTATATCTAAACATTGTACATTACAATCCCTACAAAATTTCTTAAAATGTACACAATGAATAATAAACATTTCAACAATGATACATTTACTTCTCTTAATAGAGTTAATTTTTTTAATGTATTCTGCCTTTTATCTATCCAAATACTGCTGAACTGTTTCTCTAGAATGCAAGTATTAATCTCCTCCCATAAAAACCTGTGATTCCGCTTCTAAGTCAGGGCAAATTTCATTAATAGCACTACCATTACAATAACTATTTACTACTTCACTAACTCATTCAACATTAAAACCATGCTCACCAAGTATTACACCCTTTGGTACGGGCAGATCATCAATATTACATCAATGGATGATGTAAAGAAAATTCTGCAGTACGTACTTGATGAGTGGATACCATTTTATAACAGTATCTGCCAGGAGGGAGAGAGGGATAAACAAGCTTGAGATAAACTGTACCCACCGTTGCCTGCTTTGCGATATTTTGCTTCTGGCTGTATTTTGGGCAAACTGTGAATCAATCTGTTTGCTCATAATGCGCTCTTTTATTGCTATGATGAATATAGGTAATGTTGTTGTTGTGGTTGTTGTGGTCTTCAGTCCAGAAACTGGTTTGATGCAGCTCTACGTGCTACTCTATCCTGTGCAAGCTGCTTCATTTCCAAGTAACTACTCCAACTTACATCATTCTGAATCTGCTTATTGTATTCATCTCTTGGTCTCCCTCTACGATTTTTACCCCCCCATGCTGCTCTCTAATATTAAATTGGTGATACCTTGATGCCTCAGAACATGTCCTAAAAAACAATTCCTTTTTCTAGACAAGTTGTGCGACAAATTCTTCTTCTCCCCATTTCTGTTCAGTACCTCCTCATTAGTTATGTGTTCTACCCATCTAATCTTCAGCAATCTTGTGTAGCCTCACATTTGGAAAGCTTCTATTCTCTTCTGTCTAAACTATTTATCGTCCATGTTTCACATCCATACATGGATACACTCCATACAAATACTTTGAGCAAAGACTTCCCAACACTTAAATCTGTACTCAATGTTAACAAATTTCTCTTCTTCAGAAATGCTTTTCTTGCCATTGCCAGTCTACATTTTATATCCCCCCTACTTTGACCATCATCAGTTATTTTTCTCCCCAAATAGCAAAACTCACCTACTACTTTAAGTGTCTCATTTCCTAATTTAGTTCCCTCAGCATCACCTGATTTAATTAGACTACATTCCATCATCCTCATTTTGTTTTTGTTGATGTTCATCTTATAGCCTCCTTTCAAGACACTGTCCATTCTGTTCAACTACTCTTCCAGGTCCTTTGCTGTCTCTGACAAAATTACAATGTCATTGGCAAACATCAAAGTTTTTATTTCTTCTCCATGGATTTTAATTCCTTCTCCAAATTTTTCTTTGCCGCTCTTACTGCTTGCTCAATGTATAGATTGAATAACATCGGGGATAAGCTACAACCCTATCTCACTCCCTTCCCAACCACTGCTTCCCTTTCATGCCTCTCGACTCTTATAACTGCCATCTGGTTTCTGTATAAATTATAGAAAGCCTTTCAATCACTGTATTTGAGCCCTGCCACCTTCACAGTTTGAAAGAGAGCATTCGAGTCAACAATGTCTAAAGATTTCTCTCAGTCTACAAATGCTAGGAATGTAGGTTTGCCTTTCCTTAATCTATTTTCTAAGGTAAGTCTTAGGGTCAGTATTGCTTCACGTGTTCCAACATTTCTGCGGAATCCAAACTGATCTTCCCCAAGATCAGCTTCTATGAGTTTTTCCATTTGTCTGTAAAGAATTTGTGTCAGTATTTTGCAGCCGTGACTTATTAAACTGATCATTCAGTAATTTTCACACCTGTCACCACTTGCTTTCTTTGGGATTGGAATTATTATATTCTTCTTGAAGACTGAGGATATTTCGCCTGTTTCATACACCTTGCTCACCAGATAATAGAGTGCTGTTAGGGCTGGCTCTCCCAAGGTTATCAGCAGTTCTAATGGAAATAAACTAGCATAACTAATACTTCCACTGCAAACAGAATGCTTGTTGGCTAATCAACATCATCTGGTTCTGAAAGGGATCATCTCCAGTAAATTCAGACACTATTATTGACCACAGTCAGTAGCTAAGCTATGTTGTAATGGTGTATATTGTTTCTCCCGGCCAATTGGTACATGGAAACTCCATGACACCATCTTAAACTCATTGTATGGTAAAACAGGTTTTTGTGTATCTTGAAATATTTGCGTTCTAGGACATGACCTCTTTTCCAACTCACCCATTCAACTGAAGTCCTCAGAAGTTGTAGTGGATGATCTTTCAACTCGTGGATTTATTAAATACTTCTTTCACATAATTATAGCTGACAAATTTAATGATTGCTCATTGGCCACTCAGTTCCTTTTAATTGTTTTTCACTACAGTTCTAGTAATGGCTTTTGCACTGCACCATAATCTTGGCTATCAATCATGTTGCTAAGGACAAAATTGTTACTTTATTCTTAGTTCATATTTAATTTATTATTCTCTTTCAATTTTCTTCCCTTTCCGGCACAGAAGTGTTACTCAGTGCTGTCATATAACACAGCCAGAATTAAGTGTTCTGTGTTGTGTGTGAGAGTTTGTAAACAAATTTTCAGTTTCCATTAACCATTAATTCTGACCTTCTGCCTTTTACTTCAGTGGTCAGAACAACCTTGTGTAATTCTTTGTCACTGCAGAATGCTACATGTCTGCATTTTCTCCTGCACTGGTGGTTATAAAGTTTTCTCAAATTCAACTTTCTACTAAATGATGGAAAGTCCTTCTTTGTAAATGTGAATATACTGGCCCTTGTTATATAATATGGAACATCTTCATGCGCAACACATGTACCGACAATTATAGGACATTAACTCTTCTCTGATATACAATCAGTACAACTACATACAGAACTGTGACAATAATGGTAAATTCTCTTCCTTGAAGTTACTCTAATTGTCACGTTCTTCTCTATTCCACAGCACATCTCATAGGAATGTCAAGGCGCAGAATAAACTGCCCAACCAGCTAGCACTGTAACATGTAGCAAAAACTGCTCATGTCACTCCATCTTGAAGTTGCACGGCAGAATAATTGCACAAACATAAATGCTAACTCCCAAACATTATGCCATCACATATCACTTTACCAAAGTGATACATCACACCACAGGGTATGGCCATGGGAACCATGATAGGCCCTTTCCTATGCCATCATTTCAAGGGTCACATGGAGAGAACTTTCCTGGGATCCATAAGCCTCAGCCCCTAGTTTGGATTAGACACATTGATGATATCCTTGCCATATGGGCTCATGTTGAGGCTGACCTGTTGAAATTTTTGGAATCTCTGGAACAGTCTCCAATTAAATTTCGCAAGTTCTTTTTCTGCATTACATGCCATTTTACTTGACATTGACTTCATCCTTATTCACATTTAAGCTACAAACAACAACAGTACTCACATGTTGACAGTTACTTTGTTGGCATGTCAAACACTTCCTCCAATGCAGCCTTGGCATTCTAAGCAAACATATTTGTTCATATGCCCTCTTCCTCAGCTTTGATGGTGGGCAATTACCCCACAGTCTAATTTGAAAGCAGCTTTCCTGGGCCATAACATCCAAGCCTGGTACTGCTGATCCTCCAAAAACCAACTAGGGAGTACACCTCTTGTCACTCAGCACTGTTCTGGTCTTGAATATATTAATCAGCTGCTTTGACAAGGCTATGAATTCCTAAAATGTTGCCCTGAAATGAGGTCCATTTTGCTTGACATTTTGCCCACCACACGTAGAATATTTTTAAAAGACATCATTTTCACCATTGACTATACTAAGTATTTACTTTTACAAAAGCAATTTCAACCATAGGGCCACTGTCAAGTGGTGTGCTGCAAACTACTCAGCTTCAGCACATGTCTCACTCTAAAAATACTCTGATATTCACATATGTCACCATTGTATCTGAACCCTGTAACAGTGTGAACTTCCTTAACGTAAATCTCAAGAAACCACTGTACTTGTAACTTGTTTAAATGTAAACTGAGACAGTTGGCGTGAAGATATATTTGCAGCACACCACTTGATAAAGGCTCTAAGGCCAAATTTCAAATTATGAAAATAAATACTTGATATAGTCAATGACGAAAATGAAGTTTTTAAAAAGTGCTACATGACTGTCAACCCCTGCCATGAGAAGTTAATCACAACTAGAATAGCCATATGTGCCCCCCTCCCTCCCAATCTCTGCAATATCTTGATCAGACCCCCTGCTCGTACTGCACACACTTCTCTATTCTAAGGCTCCTACCCTTGTGACTGTTCCCCTGTAAGACTTGCCAGAGGGTGTATACTGGTAACAAACAATGGCCTGTTGTGGAGCACACTATACAACATAACAGTCATGATTTCAGTGCCTGTTTCACCACATGTGCCATCTGAGTTCTTTCCCCTGTCACCATTTTCTCAGAATTACACAGATGGGAACTGGCATTCCATGTGCTTGTTTCTTGTCACTCACGAGGCCTAAATTCATGTGTTTCTGTGGACTAAGCATTTCTTTTTGGTAACTACAACTTATTTTTTCTAAATCTTGTATTTTCCAATCTGTCTATTATTTCCTGCCCCACCCCAGTTTATCAGGTATAAGGCACTTATGTTTCTGTTTTTGCATGCTTTTCCAGTAATCTCTGTCTCACTTATTATCCTCTCCTCCACCTGTAAGTTCTCAGGTTTTCAAGTCTCATCTGTTGGAGGCATCAGTAATCAGTCTGTCCCTCTCATCCTGTCGAATAAGTCTCCCCTGCCCCAGGGTTCTGAGCCACTTTTCCATACCTCTCCCCATTTCCTAAACTTTGTAAGTTCATTTCATCATCCCTCTTCCTTTCCCTTCAGCCCTTCACACACGAGATGGGGCCAGTGGAAGATGAAAGCTTGCACATTTATTTATATTTTGTATGTGTTTTCTCATGCTCCATAGGTTGTACCATATATTTTTGAATGATGTTTTAAAAGCTAGTTCATGTTTGTAGCAGAAGGCTACATCTGCACCCTGGATAATGCTAAATGAGCTATCAAATACTGGGAATAAGACAATCTTGTGATCTCCTAGCCAGAAGACATGTTCTACGTATCTCAAAAGCAAACAGGTGTTTATTTTCTATATTTAAAATATCAGTTCTCTTTCACAGAACACTCTGCCCATTTTGAGTGCTGAGACATTCTCACAATGCTGTGTTTGTTCTCCATTGTTGTGTTCATTTATAATCATCTCTTTACTTTTAATATAATGATTTTAAACCATTATTAATAAAGTACTTATAACACTACAAAGAGACATTATAAGCTGTCCCATGCTTACCTTGAAGAGGCTGCCCATAGACACATTTAAATATTAATTAATGTGTTCCTCTTTCTTCCCTCAGAAAAGAAGTAATTAGTTTTAAAATTTAGGAACAGCTATTTTTCATTCTAAATATGTACTGTAGTTCTGCAGTTTAATTTTCTGGAGGTAAATACAGGATGGCTGCTACATCTCTGTGCAATATTTTCTCAAGTGAACATGTCTGACAGAACAGACACCACACATTTGTTGATACAATGGTCGAAAATGTCAATTTTTGAAGGAATGACCAACACCATTTGCAATTGGGCATTGAAATAATTTGATGGTGAAAGTTTAAAATTTGCTCTGGACCAGAAAATGACTCCCTCTTAACGCAAGTAAGTAGAAGTAAGCCAAGTGGAGAATTTTATATCAAATAAAGTACAAATACTTTATCAACAGCTCCAAAGTCTACCACAAAGAAGACAAGCAGAACATTGGCCATAGAGGGAAAATGGGACAGGAAATCATGGAAAGAATGCTGAATAACAAAGATGATCTCCAATAATGTATAAATATTGCTTAACATGCTCCCAAATGACACAAAAGTATGAGCAATGTAAGTTTTTTATCATTAGCATGACTTTCACATAAACCATCATCTTATCCATTGGTAACTTTGTATGGCATCATTTGAAACCTGTTTGCACATGACTCAATAAAGTACAGAATAGATTGTGGTAGTCACTGTGTCAGATTTAATGAACATACAGAAATTCATCATTATATAACCCCAGGCTTGTCTGTCTGCAAAATACAAACTGGTATTGCCCATAGCTAAAGCTAGTTATTGTGGTCTTAATGAACAATTTGTAAAATAAGTTACTAAATGCATAGCACTAAATCATACAAGGCATGTTCAGAGACTAAGTGTACTAGAGTTTTATTTTTTCTTAGAAAAAGTGTGATTGAAAAAAGTACAGGATATCATTGATACACTTGTAGGCTCTTTTCCACATAAATCCTATATCATTCAGTGCATGTGATGTGCCGTGGTGTCGGCTTCTTTATGCCCTCCTTGAAAAACTCTCCCGCCGGCTCCTTTCCTTACTTCAGAACCTCCCTCTGCATCTGCTTGTCTGTTGAAAATTTATTCCACTCGTGTGTGGTCAGGGAGGTGAAAATATAATAATCTGAAGGTGCTGAGCCAAGAGTATGGAGGGGACGAGGGGAGGGGGGGCAAAACATCCCCATCAAATGAGTCCAAGAGCACCTTCAAGGTAAGGCTGTGTGAGGACAGGTGTTATTGTGCAACAGGCATTCTCCTCTTGTCAGCATTCCTGTCCTTTTATTTTGAGGTTTTTTTAGGGTCTCACAGTTGATGATCTTTCCCTGAGGCAGAAATTCGACCAAAATGCTGCATTTTTGGTTCCAAGACACAGAGGCCGTGATTTTTTTGCCCAAATTTGTTGTTTTTAGTTTCTTGGTAGATGGGAATCGGTGCTATTCTTCAGGCTTATAATGAGCCATCCAAGTTTTATCTCCAGTCACAATAGAGCTTAGAAAATCCTCACCTTACAATTCAAGTTGCTCTAGAAACTCGCAGATGCTACTGACCCAGTATTTTTTGTGCTACTCTGCCAGCTATTCTGGGACCCATCTTGCAGAGTTTCTGGTATCCCAATATTTCTCTCTTATAAAAGAGTTCTGGTGAATTGTGAAAACACTGCAGAAACTTCACAGTTTCCACAATTTTTTTTAGCAACTCATCAGTCCAAATGGAAGTCCTTCCACTCATCTGTTCATCATGAACATTTGTTCTACCTCCACAAACTCCCTACACCACTTAAACACACTCGTTGTGTTTGGAACACCTTCATTGTAAACCATTTTGACTCTCAAAAAATTTTTGATACACTCCATCTGTGAGTAAGAAGCGGATCAGAGCACATGACTTGCACTTGGTGGGATTTCTTACTGACATCTTTCACACAACAGGACACCACAACATGAGTTTACACACTACTGTGTTCTTGACATGCTTGCTATGGTCATTGTTGCCAACCAGAGTCCATTATGCTCACAGTACACTTACTTTCTGAACATGCTTTGTACTTCATACCTTTCATATATATTTACTTGATTTTCAAATCCACACAGAGAATGTATTGATGCTTTTTTATTGCGATGACATGTTTTATTTCAGTGAACTGTGGTGATGACATTGACTATACTCAAATGAAGCATGAGAATCTTGGCGATCTTATTCAAGAAACACTTGAAATTCTGGAAAGACATGGTGGAGATGATGCATACATTAATATAAAATACATGGTGCCTACCTATGAATCCTGTGTTATGAATTAGAATGAAAAACTATAAGGAGACAAGGTTATTTGTAGGCAAAATAGATTTCAGATACTGTTAACAGACTACAATTGTTATTACTGCACACTAGAATCACCAAATAAATTGTTATGTTTATTAATTTTTTCAGTACAATGTAATGTATGTGCCCATAAATAAGTCATGGGTACTTGCTTAATTTCATGGGAGATGGTTCACAAGACTTTTTATCTACTGGGTAAATTATGTATTAGTGAAAACAGGTGTATTAACACGGAAGGAAAAGAGAAATTACTACTAACTGTAAAGTAAAGAGGACAAGTAAAGACACTTATATAAAGCTTTCAACCAATGCCATGATCAGCAAAAGAGAAACACACCATTCATACACACAAGCAAGCACACTGCATGCACACTTGACTACCAACCCTGGCTGCTTGGACCAGAATACAACTATCATGTAGAATGCAAGCAGCGATCTGGAGTGGGTGGCGAATTGCAAGGGATAGTGGTGTAAGGGTGGGTGGAGAGGTGAATGCCGTCTGGTAGAGTGTGCAGGACTAGAACACCAACAAGCGCAGTGTCAGGACATTGTGGGGCAAGGACGTGGGGAAAAAAGGAACAAAAAGGGAAAGGAACAGGAAAATGTGGACAGGTGCATTTGGCAGAGGGTGACAAATAAAGAGGATGGGAGACAAGAATGGGGAGGAGATGATAGGACAGAGGTGCAGGGACAGTATGTTACTGGAGGTTGAGGACTGGATAATTACATGACTAGAGAATGTGTTGTAAGTATAACTATTGAGGAAAGTTGGTGATGAAGGGGAGGATCCACATGGCTCAAGTAGTGAAGCAGCCATTGAAATCAAGCGGGTTATGTTTAGCTGCGTGTTGTGCCACAAGGCTGTCTACTTTCCATTGTTTGTATTCCTAATTGTATAAAGTTTATTAAATGTTTGTCACATTGTACCTTGACAGAAATGATAAATTACAGCAACACGATATACCGTTATCTCGGTACTTACTTGCTTTCTGTGCATGTAAGAGAAAACTATTGGAAATTAGTAGATCTCAACCACATACCACTGCTGTTCCTATTGAATAAATGTAATGTCCAACCCTATGCTTGAAATTCACCACAACATTTATTGGCTGCTATTGCCAAATTTCATCAGGTTATTGGTTAATGAACTGGAAAGATATGTTATTGCTGTACAAATCCTTTTGTTTTCTTTGTAAGAGCTAATATTTCAAAGTGGCTTTCAGGTTTACACTTAAATGTACATAAATACATTTAAGCTGCATGCAAGTATGCCTTTGCTATGTGAAACTCCACAAATGCACTTGTTAGGAAACTCTATTTGAAGATTGGATGACACATTATTTGTTTTCCGGTAACTTAATTGTCTTTCTGTCACTAAAATCGATTTGCACCATGAGTGAAAAGTGCCTGACGTGTCGTAGAATCGTTAGCTCCGGGGTCTGGTGTGATGGATGTAGTAACTTTTTTCATTGGGGAGATTGTAATGGCATGGGAATTGGGAAAATGAGCGAGACTCATCATTGGTTCTGTAGGCTATGCAGTAGAGATAGAAACATTGTGGAACAGGAGGGGAAAATTGCTGCCCTTCAGGCTGAGTTAGATGAGGCTAGACGAGAACTGTGCAGGTTAAGGGGGGAGAAGGGTAAACAGGGGTGGGAAGTGGCGACAGGCATAAGGAACAGGCCAAGAAATTCTTCTGACAGCTTTGTTATTAATGTACAAAATAGGTTTGACCTGTTGCCTCAGTTGGAAACTGATGAGCCTCTCACAGAAGTAGATATAGACAGGGCTCAACAAGCTTTCAGCAGCAAATTGAATAAGAAAGTAAGGAAGTGTGAAAAGACAAAGAAAGTCTTGTTGCTAGGTAGTTCGCATGCTAGGGGTGTGGGCCAACTTTTGCAGGATGAATTAGGGTCAGAATACCAGGTCACAAGTTTTTTCAAACCTAGTGCTGGACTGGAGCAGGTTACAGAGGATTTAGGTTCACTATGTAGAGGCTTTACTAAGGAAGATACCGTGGTTATTGTGGGTGGGCCGAGCAACAGTATTGACAGAGATCCGGGGTACAGCATAGAGTGTGACCTGGCAAATATTGCATCGGCATCGAGTCATACCAGTGTTGGGTTTGTGTCGGTTCTGGAGTGCCACGACCAGCCTCCTTTGAGCTCTTCTGTCAGGAGAGTTAATTTGGAGTTGGAACGGCTACTTGTATCTGATGCAGGGTCACACATTGGTGTGGTTCCTGTTGATTCACTCTGTAGGTGGGACTATACTAGACATGGCCTACACCTCAACAAGAAGGGGAAGGGTAAACTAGCTGGGCTGATAGCAGGAAATTTAAAGGGGGGAGGAACTACATCTCATGGTGGTAACTGTTTTTTAGTGTAAGATCAGTGTCCAGTGGGAAACTCAGCCAGGCAAGTACTAAAGATGTTAAAAAAGTTCAAGATACTCACAAAAGTAAAATGAAAAATGTTAGTATATTTCATCAAAATATTGGGGGATTGAAGAATAAAATTGATGACCTTCTGCTTTGTTTAGAATATATAGAAACTGAGAATGTAATAGATGTACTATGCCTGTCTGAGCATCACATTGTCACTGATATGGAAAAGGTTAGCATCAATGGGTACAAATTAGCTGCACATATAAGTAGAGATAATATGATGAGAGGAGGAGTTGCCATATATGTCAAAAGCTTCCACAGTGCAAAACATTTAGAAACTAAAAAATTTTGTGTAGAGCAATATATGGAAGCATGTGCCAATGAACTAAAACTAAATGATGGCACTTTCATAATTGTAACAGTGTATAGGTCCCCCTCAGGGAATTTCCAGCTATTTCTAGAAAACTTGGATGCTTTGTTGTGCTATCTGTCAGACAGGGGGAAACAAATTATCATTTGTGGGGATTTCAATGTTGATTCCCTGAAAGAGTGTAATAGGAAGAATGACCTTGTAGTATTACTCAGTTCTTTCAATTTGAGCTCCGTCATTGATTTTCCTACTCGGATAACAAATAATAATAATAATAATAATAATAAAAATTTTATTGTCATTCAGCTGGTTACAGCAATAGACAAAGTCAAGAGCTTATATTTCTACATAAACTACTATATCGATGTAAATTGGTTTAAACATAAAATAGGTACACATTAGAATACGGTATTTTCATCTTTAAAAAATTCATCAATGGTGTAAAATGGATTGTTCACTAGTAGCTTGTATAATTTAGCTTTAAAAATATTTACAGGCAGTTCTTTAAAGTCAGCACTTAGTCTATTAAACATCCTTAGTCCGATAACTAGGTAGGAGTTGTGCGATTTTGATAATCTACGATATGGTACGTCTACAGATGTTCTTTTTCTAGTATTATGGCTATGAATATCATTTCTCAACACAAAATTAGAGACATTGTTTCTAATGTACAATAAAACATTGTAGATGAATAAGTTTATTACTGTAAGACACTGCAATTTAATAAACAGAGGTTTACAATGTTCTGTTTTATCACTTTCTTCTGTAAAAGTAAAATGTCATTTACATGACAGCTACTACCCCACAGTAAGATTTCATAAGAGATGATGCTTTGGAAGAAGGCAAAATATGCTGATCTCACATAGTCATTGGGGACATGTCTTTTTAAATTTCTAATTAGATAAATGACTCTTGAAAGCTTAGCCAATATATTTTTAATGTGTGGTTCCCATGTTAATTTATTGTCAATAGTAACACCTAAAAATTTAACAGTTTCTAATTCTTGGTAATTGGGAATCTCTTTGAGGCTAAAGTAAAGTGTCTGGGTTTTGTTTTCATTTAGTAGGAAGCCGTTAGCTTTGAACCATAATGAGGACTGAGCAATGGTATTTTCAGTCAGTGTTTTTAGTGTACCTAGATCAGAGCTTTTATGTAGAAAAGTTGTGTCATCAGCATACAGTATTGTGTGAGAATTTATGAATAAGGGCAGGTCATTAATCATTAGTATAAACAGTAAAGGTCCAAGCACCGACCCTTGAGGCACTCCGTACCTAACATTAACCAAATTTGATTTCTCCCTACCAATGCACACAACTTGTTGACGGTTCTCTAGAAAAGACCTGAACATATTTATACTGTTGTCATCAAAACCATAGTAAACTAGCTTTTTCAGCACAGTGTCATGGTCTACACAGTCAAAGGCTCTGCTCAGGTCACAAAATGTAGCCTGGGCATAGTCCCTAGCCTCGAACACATCTAGGACTAATTTTACCGAGGGAGTCCATTGCATCCGTTGTGGATTTACCTTTTCTAAATCCAAACTGTTTATCACTAATTATATTTAGTTTACCCAAGTAGACACTAACTTGCTCATACATAATTGTTTCTAAAATTTTTGAAAAAACTGGGGTTATGGATATAGGTCTGTAACTAGCGGGACAGTTCTTTTCCCCTTTTTTATATATGGGCACAACTCTAGAAATTTTTAGTATGTCAGGGAACTTACTTTCAACTAGGCATTTGTTAACACAAAAGGTTAAAGGATAAATCACACAATCAATAACATCTTTCAACAAATTAACTGACATATCATAGTAATCAACACTAACTGAAGGTTTGAAATTTTTTACAATTTTTAGGATATTATTTGGGCTCACTTCCGTGAAAGTGAAGGTGCTCGGGGGAAGCTTTTCAAAACAGCTGTCCATAATGCTAAGTGCATTTTCAGGGGGTTTGTTTATTGAACTACTAATTTCTTCAATGGACTGGATGCAATATTTATTAAATTCTTCTGGGGTAATGGCGATTTCCTCTTTGTATTTAGTGTGTGCAATGGAGTTTATTACACTCCATGCCTTTTTGCATTTATTGTTAGATTTTTCAATGTTTACTATGTGATGCAGTTTCTTTGCTTCATTTATTGCCTTCCTATACTTGTATTTAGCTTTAGCATAGAGTTCTTTATGCAGTTCTGATTTACTGGATTTGTACAGGCTAGAATACAGCATGACAGTATTTTTCAGTTGCCCTAACTGTGGAGTATACCATTCCTTCGTTTTCCTTTTCTTGTAATTACTACTAATATTCACTAAACATTTTTTCAGAGGGATGTTATTTTCAAATATATTTAAGAATACAATATCACCTGAACAGTGTTGAAACCTATTAAAACGTGTGTCCCAACTGAAATAAGTGAGGGCATGTCTAAACCTATCCACCCTCTCTTTGCTCACTGGTCTAGTAATCACAATTTTAGATACTCGTTTAGTGCAGTCTGAAGTTACATTATTAAGACTAAGATATACTGCATCATGGTCTGAGAAAGGGAAACCAATTACATCAGTGGACATACAAGTTCTCTTAATATTTGTAAATATATTGTCTAGACAGGATGAGCCTCTGGTGGGTTTGCAGTTAACATAGTACAGGTTAAATTGTCGAAGCACATTTTGGAGCTCTGTCACAGTTTTTCTGTCCCGCAGGACATCAAAACTTGAGTTGATATCCCCTCCAATGACAATATTGTATTTGTGGGTCACCACTAGATGGCCTGTACACTACTACTACCATTAGCTTAAGGCTCTCAATTACTAGACCTGATATTTCAAAATGCATTTCATCACAAAGGGTATTGAGATCCATCCTGCCACAGTTTGGTGCAAGAGGTGTTTTTGTATATATTGCTACCCCACCACGTAAGTGCTGTTTTCTACAATAGTAACTTAGTAGTGTGTAATCCTCCAATACTTCGTACCCAAGCTCATCCTTTTTGCACCAATGTTCACTTAAACAGAGAACATCTACCACGTTTTCATTTGAAAATTCGTTGACTATTACGTTTTTATCTGTCATACCCTGAATATTGAGGTAGCATATTTTGAACCCTACTTTAGGCATTTCTTCTTTTGTATATTCTCTTAGTTGACATGACCTAGTGTTACCGCATGAAAGTTGACCAGGTTGTGTCCTTCCATTACTAGAACACCCAGCCTGGTCTATGCATACAAGTTTTTTGTCATCTCAGTTGAAACATAATCCAAACACATTACTGGTCTTTTTTCCTTCTCTAGCTTATCCAATACTATTCCGAGAATTGTATCACTTAAAACACATTTACCTAGCTTATTGAAATGTTGCCCATGCTTGGTATGCCATTCTCTGCTACAACTAATGGTGTTAATTAAGGAAACATTCTTAAAGTGCTTACAGATAGCTTTGTACTCCTTGTTGGTCTGCTCCACTTCCTTATTCACGCACGACCACTGGGGCAAATCGTGTCGATGAGGAACATTAACAACAATCACGTTGGTGTGGGTTAACACTTCGAGAGTCTTCTTCAGTGTCGAAGTAGCTATCTTCCTTTCATTTCTGCTGATGTCGTTTGCTCTGGCCATTACCACTACAAAGTCTCTGTCCGCGAGGGCTGTGCTCTCTTTCTTGATTGATGTTGCAACGTCTCGTAGACCAGCTCCTGACTTAACAGTACCTTGTATTTCAAACTCGTTAATCACACGAGGTCCGCGTTCCGTTAACATAGCTGCTAATCCTCTGGCGTAACTGTCTGAATAAATCTTAATTTTACATTTTTTCTTGTACCTTACTTCGCTGTTCGCTAAGTTTTTAGTGTCCTGCACCACATTATCAGATGAGTATGCTGATACAGTTTCTATGTCATCTGTGTTTTGAAGCGAATTATATTTGTTATTTAATGGTAACAGAATGTCCTGCCTATGTTTATTGTTAATATGTTTGTAAGAGCTCCTCTTCGATTTTACAGTAACCCATTTACTGCTAGGCCTGTTGAGAGCCGTTTTAGTCGTAGCTTCACTTTCTGGCAATCCTTCCATGGGTTTGGAGATATTAAGACATAGCCGATGATCACTCTCTTCCAATTTAAGCTTGAGTCTTCTGTTTTCATCACTCAGAATTTTTGTTTCCTCTCGTAGCTCAGCAATAATTAACAACAGATCATTTTCGGAAGATGAAGCACCGATTTTCACATCTTTGGTCGTTGTTTTACCACGCCATTGCTCTGACTTGTGTGGATTTACTTCATATTTCTCGTACAGTTTTTTTAATTCATCCTGCAAGAGTCTAATGATTTTAAGATATGATAGGTTTTCCTTTTTTATACTCTCGGTCTTCCAGGACATTGATAGATAACTTTTTTATAGACCAAGATAAGTTTAAGGACATAAATGCTTATACTGTTGAGAATGGTCTTTCAGATCATGGTGCACAGCTAGTTACAGTACATGGCATAGCTCCATGCAGTATATCAAATCAGAATTTCAAAGTAGTGCATTCAATTAACAATATAAATACTGCAAACTTTAGGGAAAGCCTAAAGGAGCTAGACTGGGATGAAGTGTATATGGAACCCGATGCAAACTTGAAATATAACTTATTTCACAATACATTTTTAAGGGTATTTGAAAATTGTTTTCCCAAGAAAACAGTGAAACATAATTCCAAGAAAACATAAGAAACCTTAGCTAACTAAAGGAATAAGAATATCTTACAACCGTAAAAGAGAACTGTATCTAACAGCAAGAGGGAGTACTGACCCCGAAATTGTTCAATATTATAAAAACTATTGTGCGGTACTAAGAAAAGTTATTAAAAAGTCCAGAAGCATGTGTATCATGTCTGAGATCAGTAAGAGAAACAGGTCAACCAAGAGCACAGGAAGACTTTAGTGCCATAAAACTGAATGACAAGTGTACTAACAAACAATCTGAAATTGGAAATATTTTCAATAATCATTTTTTAAATGTTGTGGAGAAAGTAGGATCTAGATCTTCACTAGAAGAGACAAGTCTTCTAATAGAAGAGGCCATACCTGTGCAGTTTGAAACAACTGTATTTCCACGAACCTCTCCCTCTGAAATCAGTAAAATAATAAACTCACTGAAAAGTAAAAGCACTTACGGAATTGATGGCATTTCCAGCAAGATACTTAAAGCTTGTTCTCCACAGATAAGTAGGATTCTCAGCCACGTATGTAATACCTCGATAGACTGAAATATGCCATTGTAAAACCATTGCATAAAAAGGGGGATACGTCGGATGTCAACAACTATCAGCCAGTCTCTCTTCTGACAGCTCTATCAAAAATTTTTGAGAAAGTAATGTATTCAAGAGTAGCCTCCCATATATGTAAAAATAAAGTACTAACAAAATGTCAGTTTGGTTTTCAGAAAGGCTTTTCAACAGAAAATGCTATATACACTTTCACTGATCAAATATTAAATGCTCTGAATAACCGGACATCACCCATTGGTATTTTTTGTGATCTCTCAAAGGCCTTTGACTGTGTAAATCATGTAATTCTTTTAGATAAGCTAAATCATTGTTGTTTGAGGGGGGCAGTGCACAAATGGTTTAATTCATACTTAACTGGAAGAATGCAGAAAGTTGAAATAAGTGGTTCATGTAACGGTAATACAACAGCTGATTCCTCAAACTGGGGGGCTATCAAGTACGGGGTCCCACAGGGTTCGGTCTTATGTCCTTTACTGTTCTTGATATACATTAATGACTTACCATTCCATATTGATGAAGATGGAAAGTTAGTTCTTTTTGCTGATGATACAAGTATAGTAATAACATCCAAAAACCAAGAACTAAGTGATGTAATTGTAAATGATGTTTTTCACCAAATTATTAAGTGGTTCTCAGCAAACGGACTCTCTTTAAATTTTGATAAAACACAGTATATACAGTTCCGTACAGTAAATGGCACAACTCCAGTAATAAATATAGACTTTGAACAGAAGTCTGTAGCTAAGGTAGAATTTTCAAAATTTTTAGGTGTGTCCATCGATGAGAGGTTAAACTGGAAGCAACACATTGATGGTCTGCGGAAACGTCTGAGTTCGGCTACGTATGCTATTAGGGTTATTGCAAATTTTGGTGATAAGAATCTCAGTACATTAGCTTACTATGCCTACTTTCATTCACTGCTTTCGTATGGTATCATATTCTGGGGTAATTCATCGTTGAGTAGAAAAGTATTCATTGCTCAAAAACGTGTAATCAGAATAATTGCTGGAGCCCACCCACAGTCATCCTGCAGACATCTATTTAAGGATCTAGGGATCCTCACAGTAACCTCACAGTATATATATTCACTTATGAAATTTGTTGTTAATAATCCAGCCCAGTTCAAAAGTCATAGCAGTGTGCATAGCTATAACACCAGGAGAAAGGATGATCTTCACTATGCAGGGTTAAATCTGACTTTGGCACAGAAGGGAGTAAATTATGCTGCCACAAAAGTCTTTCTTCACCTACCAAACAGCATCAAAAGCCTGACAGATAGTCAACCAACATTTAAAAATAAATTAAAAGAATTTCTAGATGACAACTCCTTCTACTCATTGGCTGAATTTTTAGATATAAATTAAGGGAGGGAAAAAAAACTAACTTAAACATTGGTGTCATGCAATATTTTGTTTAATGTAATATCTTGTACAGACATATTTCATTAACCTGACACATTCCACATCATTACGAAGTGTTGTATTCATGATCTATGGAACAAGTATTAATCTAATCTAATCTAATCTAATCTAATCTGTTTCCGCCTGTATATCTCTGGATTTGATTATGTGAAGGAAATGAATTGCAGGTAATTATTATTACGAGCCACAAAATTTACTAGCATCAGGCATACAACACCTTTAGTCAGTATAAAATAACACTAAGCTGAAAATGCTTTAATACACTAGCTGATCAAAATTACAAGGATGCCCCTATCTAAGGCGAAATTGACCACTAGATATGATGAGAGGTGGACTCGCCAGTATAAAAGGAGGTGGAGAGTATTGCATTGTTAGTAGAGAAGCAGTAACAGCAGAATGGGTCGGTCATGAGAGCTCTACAGGGACATTTCAACCCTTAAAAGCTGTGCAATTTGACAGTTGGTGTTGTGATTGTGAGGAGTAAACTCAAATGAACCACAACTAAAACAACAGACCTCATGTGCTGATGGACAGCCACCATCGAGCATTGCAGAAGGTGGTTGCAGGAAATCGCATGAATTGATGGAAGGAATAACTGGTGAGTTTCAAAATGCTACCAGCAGTCCAACTAGATTAACCCAAGGTGCCCAAGCCTTTTTTCTAGTTTGGATGCCTAAGGGGGGGGGGGGGGGGGGGGTTGACGAACCCACAGGTATTAAAGAAGTTGATGAAAAATTACAACTTTCAAAATTGTTTATGTATTTTAACTAAGGCATTGGTTTATAAATGTTGTTAATTGTTATAAATATTGGAATGAGTGAATAAGAAATTGACATATTACAATACAAAATACCGATGTGTTCATATACAATAGACTACTCTGAGTCCTCAACTGCAAGGCAAGAGACACACTTCACAATTTTTTCTGAATGTGTGTTACACACGTTTATGACACTGTCTACAATATTGTTTTGGTTTACTTAGATTGTTGTACTTCTGCTTCTTTGTTTTAGTTTCTCTTACACAAATATGGCACCAACCTTTCCCAACAGAAGGCTGACGTGCTTCTGTTATCACTTCTTTGATTTTCTTTTGTAGAATAGTCTCCATTGATTGAACAATTTGATTTGATAACCCTCTTGCATTGGCACTTCTTTCTTCTACCTGCAGTTTCACTAGTTCCAGCGCCCTCTAAACAAGCTGAGCACCTCATCAATGGTGAGGTGGACCCTTTGTTGTATATGCTCCCAGATCCATTACAACCCCTGGTTTAGACAGTAGTGGAAACCTATCATTCACATTGTTGAAAACATCACGGATTGCTGTGAACTTGTCTGCTTCCCTTCTTAGCTGGCGTGTACTTTTGTCATCAAACCTTATGATTGCATAAGTTCCTTGAAACAATCTCTTGCCAGAATACCCTTGTAAACTGGCCGATCCATTAGGTCTGACAAAAGATCATGCACACTGACAGAACTGTCCTTATTTGCCCCCATAAGTATCAGGAATCCTATAAAGCCATACAATTCTTTCTCATTAGTCAAAGTAGCATCTCGCCTAACTGCCTCTTCATTTGAATGTTTTACTATAACATCCATGATGTCAGGCATAAGAAGTAACTTCAAGGCTTCTCCAGGTGACTGACAAACACCAGCTGGAGTTACTCCTGCCTGTTCTCTTACTATATTAGCAACAGACCTCCAAGGAATTCTAGGCTTTGTGGTTATGTACCTTCTTCCAGACTTGGCCACAATAACATCCCGGTGGTCACTGATTGAGGCTGCACTATCTTCATCTTCTCTAACATCCACATCACTTTCCCAATCTGAATCATACTCCATAACACCATCCTCATATTCACTTTCACTCCCCGAGTTAGAATCTTCATCTAAAATTTCATTCAGAACTCTTTCTAAAGACGAGTCATGTATTCTTTTAGTCATTTCTAAATTTGGGTGTGAACAGTAGGGAACTGAACTAACTCACTGCAAGTTTACAAGATAAATAACAGCTGATTGACATCAACAATCAATTCCTCTCAAAGTAAACTGATTGTTGTGAAAATCAAGAATACCAACCAACAAGAAACTAACTTGCATTGTTGTAGAGATGAGAAATATGAAATACTACTAAGGGAAATTTTCTATAGCATGGAAGCCTAAGGAGGGGGGGGGGGGGGGGGGTGTTTGTTGGACCCATAATAAGTTTATTCATTTTTTCTTTCAAAGCAGGAATTTTCTATAAAATATACTGACACTGATGTTTCATAAAATAGCCAAGAAACAATAACTCAAAGGGAATATGTAGTATGAAAGTTACTTGGGAAAAAGCAGGGGACATAAAAAAATTGTGGGTTCAACGAACCCCCCCCCCCCCCCTCCCCCCTTAGGCATCCTATGGTTAATGACTTTATGTAGGAAGTTAGAAAGTAAGAGATACAGAGATCAAGCAGCTATTCATAAGTCACATATTTTTGTAGTCAATGCTAAATGACACTTGAGGCGATGTAAAGAGGGATGTCAGTGGAAAATAGATGGATGGAAATAAGTGACTTGGAGTGATGAATTGCACTACTCTCTGTGACGGCAATGTGATGGAGTGATTTGGGTTTGATGAATGCCTGGAGAATGTTGCCTGCCATCATGTGCAGTGTGAACAGTGAAGTACAGAGGAGGTGGTGTTATGGTATTGGGGTCTTTTCATGGTTAGGTGTGGTGCCCTTATTGTACTTAAGAATATGCTACATGTAGAAAGATATGAACATATGTTACAGAATTGTAGGTGTTGACTTTTTGTATCAGCATGGATTCATATCTGCTGTCATCAAGCTTGTGGACAGTAACATTACTGAAATGGACTGTCCTGCTCAGATTATGAGCCCAATGGAACACCTTTGGGATAAGTTAGAATGATGATTTTGCTCCAGAGCTCAACCTCCAATGTCACATCCATGTCTGGTTGCAGCTCTTGAAAAATAGGCTACCATTCCTCCATAGACATTCAGATACGTCAATTAAATTGTCTCCAGAGCTCAAGCTGTTATAAAGGCAAAATGGTAACACACCAGATTAATGTTCACTATAATTACAAGATTTTATATGTTTAATTGAGGTTAACACAGTATGATCTATATTTTAAATTTATTTATCTGACAATAAATTAAAATTATTGCTTCAGTCACAGGGTTTCTCAAAGCATGAAATACTAACATTCATGTTTGGGCACTCTAAAAGAAATAAGGAATTGGTTCATTCTCAAAATAATCACACTGTGACCAGTGAGCACCAATTAATTTTTAAAAATTTGTCTATATCTTTTCCCCATGTTTGGTTCATTAATGAAAAAATAACATATTTTTATTTCCATGCAACAGTCTTACAGACTCAGAGACATAAATATTATGAGTTTTGGAATTCAGGCCATTCTTCAGTAGTGCAAAATCTGAGCTGGCAGAAAGGAGATATGAAGACTTATATCTATTGATTCCTGAAATTCTCATATAAAAGCAGTTGTACTTAAGACCTGAGGCTCCCATATATATAAAGTGGTATGTATGGATGGATATGTGTGTGTGTGTGTGTGTGTGTGTGTGTGTGTGTGTGTGTGTGTGTGTGTGTGTGTGTGTGTGTGTGCGCGCAAGTATATACCTATCCTTTTTTCCCCCAAGGTAAGTCTTTCCACTCCCAGGATTGGCATGACTCCTTACCCTCTCCCTTAAAACCCACATCCTTTCATCTTTCCTTTTCCTTCCCTCTTTCCTGACGAAGCAGCCGCCGGTTGTGAAAGCTCGAAATTCTGTGTGTGTGTGTTTGTGTTTTATTAATTGTGCCTGTCTACCGGCGATTTCCCCCTTGGTAAGTCTTGGAAGCTTTGTTTTTAATATATACACTCCTGGAAATTGAAATAAGAACACCGTGAATTCATTGTCCCAGTAAGGGGAAACCTTATTGACACATTCCTGGGGTCAGACACATCCCATGATCACACTGACAGAACCACAGGCACATAGACACAGGCAACAGAGCATGCACAATGTCGGCACTAGTACAGTGTATATCCACCTTTCGCAGCAATGCAGGCTGCTATTCTCCCATGGAGACGATCATAGAGATGCTGGATGTAGTCCTGTGGAATGGCTTGCCATGCCATTTCCACCTGGCACCTCAGTTGGACCAGCGTTCGTGCTGGACGTGCAGACCGCGTGAGACGACGCTTCATTCAGTCCCAAACATGCTCAATGGGGGACAAATCCGGAGATCTTGCTGGCCGGGGTAGTTGACTTACACCTTCTAGAGCACGTTGGGTGGCACGGGATACATGTGGACATGCATTTTCCTGTTCGAACAGCAAGTTCCCTTGCCGGTCTAGGAATGGTAGAACGATGGGTTCGATGATGGTTTGGATGTACCGTGCACTATTCAGTGTCCCCTCGACGATCACCAGAGGTGTACGGCCAGTGTAGGAGATCGCTCCCCACACCATGATGCCGGGTGTTGGCCCTGTGTGCCTCGGTCGTATGCAGTCCTAATAGTGGCGCTCACCTGCACGGCGCCAAACACGCATACGACCATCATTGGCACCAAGGCAGAAGCGACTCTCACCGCTGAAGACAACACGTCTCCATTCGTCCCTCCATTCACGCCTGTCGCGACACCACTGGAGGCGGGGTGCACGATGTTGGAGCGTGAGCGGAAGGCGGCCTAACGGTGTGCGGGACCATAGCCCAGCTTCATGGAGACGGTTGAGAATGGTCCTCGCCAATACCCCAGGAGCAACAGTGTCCCTAATTTGCTGGGAAGTGGTGGTGCAGTCCCCTACGGCAGTGCGTAGGATCCTACGGTCTTGGCGTGCATCCGTGCGTCGCTGCGGTCCGGTCCCAGGTCGACGGGCACGTGCACCTTCCGCCGACCACTGGCAACAACATCGATGTACTGTGAAGACCTCACGCCCCACGTGTTGAGCAATTCGGCGGTACGTCCACCCGGCCTCCCGCATGCCCACTATACGCCCTCACTCAAAGTCCGTCAACTGCACATACGGTTCACGTCCATGCTGTCGCGGCATACTACCAGTGTTAAAGACTGCGATGGAGCTCCGTATGCCACGGCAAACTGGCTGACACTGACGGCGGCGGTGCACAAATGCTGCGCAGCTAGCGCCATTCGACGGCCAACACCGCGGTTCCTGGTGTGTCCGCTGTGCCGTGCGTGTGATCATTGCTTGTACAGCCCTCTCGCAGTGTCCGGAGCAAGTATGGTGGGTCTGACACACTGGTGTCAATGTGTTCTTTTTTCCATTTCCAGGAATATATATATATATATATATATATATATATATATATATATATATATATATATATATATATATATATACTTCCACATGGGAAAAATATATTAAAAACAAAGATTCCAAGACTTACCAAGCGGGAAAGCGCCGGCAGACAGGCACAATGAACAAAACACACAAACACACACACAGAATTACTAGCTTTCGCAACCGATGGTTGCTTCTTCAGGAAGGAGAGGGAAAGACGAAAGGAAGTGGGTTTTAATGGAGAGGGTAAGTAGTCAAGGAGTCATTCCAATCCCGGGAGCGGAAAGACTTCCCTTAGGGGGAAAACAAGGACAGGTGTACACTCGCACACACACACACACACACATATCCATCCGCACATACACAGACACAAGCAGACATATTTAAAGGCAAAGAGTAAGGGCAGAGATGTCAGTCGAGGTGGAAGTACAGAGGCAAAGAGGTTGTTGAAAGACAGGTGAGGTATGAGCGGCGGCAACTTGAAATTAGCGGAGGTTGAGGCCTGGCGGATATCGAGAAGAGAGGATATACTGAAGGGCGAGTTCCCATCTCCGGAGTTCGGATAGGTTGGTGTTGGTGGGAAGTGTCCAGATAACACGGACAGTGTAACACTGTGCCAAGATGTGCTGGCCGTGCACCAAGGCATGTTTAGTCACAACAAACAAACACTGTCTGTCTGTGTCCATTCATGCGAATGGACAGTTTGTTGCTGGTCATTCCCACATAGAAAGCGTCACAGTGCAGGCAGGTCAGTTGGTAAATCACGTGGGTGCTTATATATATATATGAAAGAAACTTCCACATGGGAAAAATATATTAAAAACAATGATTCTAAGACTTACCAAGCGGGAAAGTGCCGGCAGACAGGCACAATGAACAAAACACACAAACACACACACAGAATTACTAGCTTTCGCAACCGATGGTTACTTCTTCAGGTAGGAGAGGGAAAGACGAAATTCTCTGTCATGTAGTGTAATCAGCTATAGGCTTTAGAAAGAAAAATTATCCACAGAGAAATGAACAAATGTTTGTTAAAATGTGAAACTTCATAAAAGAAAGCTTTTCACTAATGGAGAGAAAAGTTTAATTGATACTGAATTTCTGCCATCAAAGATATGACTACTTTAGACTATATACCATAGGAATAATGATTAACTGGACACTGCATTCTCTGTGGTAATCTTCCTTACATAATCAATAAACAACTGTAGCTTTAAAAAATCGAACTTCCATGTATAAAACAGCTTCAAATCTTTGCTTACTTTATAAATGGTTGATATTTTACATTAAGCATGGAAATGAGAAAAAATTTTGAAAATGTTTGAAATTATGTTTTAAGTTTGATGGAAGTCACAAAGTGCCCACATATCAAATACTGGATGAGTATGGTCTGGGTAATTTGTGCTGTGTTTTGAGCAGAAGCTAGTTTTCCACACATCTCAATGTTTATGCTGTCATATTTCCTAAACTGTGTGTCATACAATGATATAATCTGGCGGGTTCAGTCAGTGATACATGTGGATACTATCTGAAAAATGTGTTGCACATTAAGTTAGTTGTGTATATAGTTTCCCATGTGTAGGATATGGGAATGTACCAATAATACACCAGGCACAAATATTTCAATATAAAGCATTAATTCACCTCCAATGCAATACAAAGCATATAATAGTTCATGTCTCAGAATGAACAGCCAGTCTCTGTCACAGATCGATTACTTTTGATTACATTGTGGGAGTATGCAGTGATCAGAGTTATTACAAATATTTACTATCAAAAACAGTCTTGATTACAAATTATTTATTCTGGTGACCAGTTTCAACCACAACTGTGATTATTTTCATACCAATGAGTAAGAACCTCCTTCTGGAGGTAAATCAAGTAGAGATTTACCACCAGGAGGTGGTTCTTACTCATGGGTCTGAAGATGACCACAGTTGTGGTTGAAACTGGTCACTGGGATAAATAATTTGTGATCAAGACTCTTTTTGATAGTAAATATCTGTCACAGATTTTCCACCCCTCAACAAGGGAATGCTGGCCAGCAGACCTATCTGTAACAGATAGCAATGTCCCCACAGAGTTGCCCTCCCCATACCCCCACCACCAACCCCTGCCCCTGGAGCAATAGAGGATGTGTTGTGAGGTCGACGTCGATGAGCAGAGATCTTTGCCAGCAGTCGTCAGTGGCTGTTGTCTGCATATTGAGTACCAACGGTGCAGCAAGAGCCAATCATAGCATTAGGTAGTGGATGCTGAAGGCAGTTCTGCAGTTTTCCATTGATGGTGGTTGATTGCATATGGGTGGTGTTGGTAACAGTGGCATAGCTGTAGATGATGAGAGCCACAGAGAGGCAGCTGACAGGGTGATAGTAAGCACGTCTGCCTGAGAAAGCTGGGAGAACACAGCAGCAAACAGCACAGATGGCATTAGGGGGTAAGTGCAGGAGAGCTGGGTAGTGATTGGTGTAGGTGGAGCATCCAGAGCCACATGAGTAGCTTCCACCTAAAGTTCAGTGTTGGCCAATTTAACCATGACTTCATTTGATCTAAAGCCATGGATGTCAATTGTAATAGTCGTTGGTTCAGCGTTCATGAGCTGTATGTGGGTGAGTCATCACAAGCATTGTCACCCCAAAGAGCAGTTGGATCATCTAAGGTGAAGAGGCCCATGCAGGTTTCAGTCTGTTCATGGAACTCGTCATAGAAGTGCCATTTATGTCAAGGTTAAAGGTGTGATGACCATGCTTCAACAATCAGAATGACCCAGTGTAGGGTGGTTGTAAGACCGGCTGTATGGCATCATTGCGAAGCACGACATATGTACAATCTGTGAACTGTTTATGGATGAATGACTTCAGGGCCAAATCCAGAGTCTGTAGAACACATTCCACTGGCAGTGTATGGGTCTCACCTTAGAGTATTTCTGCTAATGAGTGATATAAGTTACCTTTGAACACCATTCAGACACCAAGAAGCACCCAAAGAAGAGCCTCAATCCATGCATCCCCATGGCACATGAGTGCTATCTCCATCATATGGTGCCATCGTTCCATGATGTGGTTGTTCAGGGGATGGAATGCCATACTACAATGGTGGAAGATGACGCTGAAGTTGCAGAAGGTACTGACGATCAAATATTCGAACAGAAGACTCTGATCAGTGGTGATGGTCCAAGCTGACATGAAGGCTTGGTTTGGGATTCTGCTGTGATATCTGTGAACAGCACAGCTTCCACCTAAAGCAAAATGTGATCAGTTGTTGAGAGTAGGCATTTATACTCCTCTGACTCTGGCAGGGTCCAGCAACATCCAGATGTATGTGATGGAAGTGTCTGAGTAGTATCTCGAATGTCAAGGGATGTTTGTGTGTAGTGTTCCACCGTACTACATTGGCACTCAAGGCATTCCTGCATCCGTTGATGGCTATCGCAACTAACACCTGGCCAAACAAAGCATTCAATGACAAGCTGTAACATCAATTGAAACAACATGAGCAAGGTTGTGGAGATGATCAAAGACTGGCATTACACTGGTATGGGGAGGAGAAGTCAAAGCTGGTGATGGGGCACACCACAGAGGATACTGACATCTGAACCAAGAATTGATGAGCATTCAATTTTGAGACTGAAGGAAGTGTCATCAAGTAAGGCTGAAATTGTAGGGTCCCTCTCTTGTTCCGCAGCCTGTCTGCTGTAATCAAGAGTGAAGCAAACATGGAAAATCTTGGATATTCACCATGGGTAGCTGTGCAGGAATTAAGAGCCCTGCAGTCACTGTAGAGGCAGACCGAACCATCTTTGTTAGCAACCAACATTATGGGTGAGGCTCAAGCACTGCCTGAAAGTTGAACAATACTCCAGTGCATCCATTCAGTTCATCCATTGCTGCCTTAGCTGTGAGAAGGAGTGCAGATGTGAGGCACCATGGTTTATGAGGTATGTGTGGACCCAAGGTTGTAATGATGCAATGTGTCATACCATTTCTGATAGGACACAGGTAGAGCCTAACCTGCAATGTGTTGTGTCGGAGATTGGAATGCCTTTAATGAACCAGGAGGGACAACGCAGAAAGCACTGAACTGACCTCACATAGCCTGAGGTAGCCACAGTGTGTGACAGACACCAGAGTATCTCGGGTACATGTGTAAGATTTTTCCTGTAACTGTCGATGCAGGTCATCATAGACGGAGAATAGGAGCTGCAAACTGTCACGGGGCTGAGGACACTTTCCTGTGTGCTGATACATTCCAGTGTTGCAATGCACTGGTGAAGATTTGAACAACAGTCGGTGTTGGCAGTGATGTAGGTCACACGTGCGTGTGAGCTCTGGTTCGTGGCCCATGATGGAGCCCCAGGACCAATTGATGCATCACATGATGGACTAAGGCAGCATGGTCAAGATTAGGTAGTGACAAAATCCGCAGAGAAAGTCAATCACCAGCACAGGTCAGCAACGGCAGTGATGTAGGAAGTACAAGGGCAGTGCAGCTGGTCTGTGAGTTGGGAGACGTACATGAGCTGCAGTCGCAGTGCACACGGATGCCAAGTGTTGTCAGCAACAGCCCAAGAGCTTCAGGATGTGGACCCAACATCTGTCAAAGTACTGTGCATAGATGTAAACCCATGTCAACAAGGAAGTTGTGGGTTAATCATGAATATAAAGACATCCTTCAGCCAATGTTGAGGTTGTGGACGAGAGGTGACTTGATGTTAGGCATCACCTGGCATTGCTGACCTGTGGACCACATTTGTCATTTGAGTAAGAGCAGGGCTGCTAGCACTTGTGAGCAGGGTGCCAAACTGCAAGTAGTATCATCAGTGGCGTGGCCACATGGCAGCAGGATCAGCTGTTGCAGCATTTTCTGCTAGCAGTGTGGTGCCATATGTGTTCTGTGATCCGACACTTGGGAGGGGATCCAGGATGTCAGCTTCATATGAGTCAGGAGGCACTGAGTTTGTTTGGGGTGTGAGCCGGATGACAGGACTGAGGGGGCAGGCTCACTCACATTGATGTGCTGCATGTGATGTATAACTGTTTAGAGTATGTTGACTAGGGTGAGTTTTTGTTCCAATGGTTCTGCCTCATGTGTGATCATTACTAGTTGAGATGAGAGTTTGATGATGACTGCAGTGTCCAGAACATAGGGTTTGGCATGAAAACGGGATTCACTAGGAATGTAAAAGGCACCACAGTTGAGAAGGAGGCTGCTCACCAAGCTGTTAATTATAGATCACTTGCTGCACCTACTGCTCCATGGTGTGAGCAACCTGTTGTATCAAGGCTGCCGTCAAGGTGTCATACTTATGGGTCAAAGCGATGTGTAAGATGGCAGCAATCAGTTCAGTATGTTCAGCAAGATGACATTAGAGCATAACAAACCTTGAATTGTCAACTGCCATGTCCAGTAAAGAAAAGAGAGACTCAGCTGTTGCAAACCACAATGTCACTTGATTGGTAAGGAAAGGTGGAAGTTTATGTTGAAGCACAGATCGGGTACTGTGCTGTATAATATGATGACAGATGTGCTGTGGAAGCCGAACAGTAAGGTACAACTGGTGCCACTGACAGCATCTTTGGCACAATTGTGTAACCAAACATGATTTCGACTTTGCACAATGGTTGTGGAAGTATTGTGATTGTGTGTGTGTGTGAAACAGTTGTTGCAGTAGTCGCAAAAGGTGAAGTTGGCACAACATTCATTTGCACAAACACCAAGTCTGCAGTATCAATGAAACTTCCCAGAGTAGGTTCAGAGGGGAGTTTCAATAATAATCGTTCCATTGGCAGCCATTGTTATGTCGCACTCACTGTATCTACGAAGCCACAATTTGCATACTGTCTGCTGTTGAATATAATGAGAACACTGATCGGCCACAGGTCCTTATGAAAACAGAACAATAGAGATGTGTGGAATAGCAGACAAAACATGCTTCATGACAAATGGCTGAATTGTTAACACTCGATATGGCAACTTGAGATAAAATTTTGCAGTTATTGTGGCATTACAGGTAGTTGGGGTCATCAGTTTAGATATTTTCCCTCACGTAGGATACAGAAATGTACCAATAATACACAGCACATGAATATTTCAATGTAAGGCATTTATTCGCCTTGTGACGAAGCAAGCTGAGATATTTTTTACTTCCCCTCTTGTTTTGCCATCTGCCTCCTTCAATTTGTTTTATAATTTTTAACTGATTATCATTAACAAACATGAATATAATGTGCATTTTCACAAAAGAGAATGGCTGGACCTCAGTTTTAAAGAGTGTAACACCAGATCCAATTTTGTGTTTAGTTTTATGTTTGTAAGTGATTTTCTAATTTATTTTGACTATTCCTAGTTGGTATCTTTTGTTATAGGGTGAAATCAGTAACTGTTTCGTTACTTAAATCATATTGTTGACATATAAACAAATATAAATTCTGCAATAATTGTAAACATTTCGAAGATGAAATGCTAATATTCTTAAAGTATCTATTTGGCTCTAGTCAGAAACATGTTAGCAAATCAAGCCCTTAATTAATTCAAAAGTAATTAACAGCTTTGTCAAAAGTATGTTTACATAACTGTCTATGTTAATTTCATGATTTAAACAAATAATTTGGACTAAACTTTGTAGCAGAAGAAACTGTTAAAAGAAACGAATTTTTTGATGTATTCAGTTAATTTAATGAGTTCAGTTTCAATTGTTATTTCTGTAAATTAACCATCAGACAATGTGAAATTTTAGTACCTATCATTGTGACGATATATAAGTGCTGGTTTTTTGGTCACGAGATAGTCAGTCCACGGTCAAATTTCAGACAAGGAACCTGTGTTGGTTAGAACAACAACAATGCTTCACCTTAACTGTGGAATAAGTGTTAAACAGTTAGGCTGTGCGTAAAAACAGTGACAGTGTCTGCTCCATTCCATAGAATTATATAGGTGCATTTGGTGTTATCCAGAATAGTTGTTCAGAATGTTGTTATGGTCTTCATTCCTGAGACTGGTTTGATGCAGCTCTCCATGCTACTACAGTACGTACTGCAGCCTACATCCTTCTGAATCTGCTTAGTGTATTCATCTCTTGGTCTCCCTCTTCGATTTTTTTACCCTCCACGCTGCCCTCCAATACTAAATTGGTGATTCCTAGATGTCTCAGAACATGTCCTACAAAGCCAAGTTGTGCCACAAGCTCCTCTTCTCTCCAATTCTATTCAATACCTCATCATTACTTATATGATCTACCCATCTAATCTTCAGCAATCTTCTGTAGCACCACATTTCAAAAGCTTCTATTCTCTTCTTGTCTAAACTATTTATTGACCACGTTTCACATCCATACATGGCTACACACCATGCAAATACTTTCAGAAACGACTTCCTGACATTGAAATCTATACTCGATGTTAACAAATTTTCCTTCTTCAGAAACGCTTTCCTTGCCATTGCCAGTCTACATTTTATATCCTCTCTACTTCGACCATCATCAGTTATTTTATCCCCAAATAGCAAAACTCCTTTACTACTATAAGTGTCTCATTTCCTAATCTAATTCCCTCAGCATCACCCAACTTAATTCCACTACATTCCATTATCCTCGTTTTGCTGTTGTTGATGTTCATCTTATATCCTCCTTTCTAGACACTTCCATTCCGTCCAACTGCTCTTCCAAGTCCTTTGCTGTCTCTGACAGAATTACAATGTCATCGGCGAACCTCAACGTTTTTATTTCTTTTCCATGGACTTTAATACCTACACCAAATTTTCCTTTTGTTTCCTTTACTGCGTGCTCAATATACAGATTAAATAACATCGGGGAGAGGCTACAACCCTGTCTCACTCCCTTCCCAACCGCTGCTTTCCTTTCATGCCCCTCGACTCTTATAACTGCCATCTGGTTTCTGTACAAATTGTAAATAGCCTTTCGCTCCCTGTATTTTATCCCTGCCACCTTTAGAATTTGAAAGAGAGTATTCCAGTCAACATTGTCAAAAGCTTTCTCTAAGTCTACAAATGCTAGAAATGTAGGTTTGCCTTTCCTTAATGTATTTTCTAAGATAAGTCTTAGGGTCAATATTGCCTCACATGTCCTTACATTTCTGCAGAATCCAAACTGATCTTCGCCAAGTTCGGCTTCTACCAGTTTTTCCATTCGTCTGTAAAGGATTCGCGTTAGTATTTTGCAGCCATGAATTATTAAACTGATAGTTTGGTAATTTTCACATCTGTCAACACCTGCTTTCTTTGGGATTGGAATTATTATATTCTCCTTGAAGTCTGAGGGTATTTTGCTTGTCTCATACATCTTGCTCACCAGATGGCAGAGTTTTGTCAGGACTGCCTCTCCCAAGGCCGTCAGTAGTTCCAATGGCATGTTGTCTACTCCTGGACCCTTGTTTCGACTCAGGTCTTTCAGTACCTGTCAAACTCTTCATTCAGTATCATATCTCCCATTTTACCTTCATTTACATCCTCTTCCATTTCCGTAATATTATCTTCAAGTTCATCGCCCTTGTATAGACCTTCTATATACTCCTTCCACCTTTCTGCTTTCCCTTCTTTGCTTAGAACTGGGTTTCCATCTGAGCTCTTGATATTCATGCAAGAGGTTCTCCTTTCTACAAAGGGTCTCTTTAATTTTCCTGTAGGCAGTATCTATCCACGTGTTTGTCTGGCCTGTCAACAGATACCCCTCCGTTGTGGTTGCACCTATGGTACGGCTATCTGTATCATTGAAGCACGCAAGCCTCCCCACCAACGGCACAATAAATCGTTCTTTGGAGGGGGATTCAGAAGATGAAGTTTTAATTATTATGGAAAAATATTTATTAGGAGACACGTTCTGTTTTGTGTATTTTATTATTTGCATGAGATATTCCTCTCGGTCTCAACACTGTCCCAAGAGTGATGAAAGTAGTCAAAGGCAGCAATGAGTATTCTGCGCCAGCCAGACTGTCGAGAAATACCAATAATCAGAAGTTTATATCAAGAAATGTACATATGTATGTACTGAAAACATGCTTGTTTTTCATTGTCCAGAAGGTATTCTGTAACAATATACTTATCATTTAATATGTATTGTATTTAAAGGTGCAATAAAAGCCTTAAAAGATCGGAGTTGCCAAGTCCTGGTTTCTAGTAAATTTTAAGTTATTCTGCAGATAAGAAGAACATATAATCAAAAGAAAGACTGGGCACAAAAGTTAAAGTGCTAGTACAAGAAGCCACTATTAACCAGGCAATATGGAAACAATCAAAATGTACATTCTTCTTTCAAGAAGTAACAATTTTAACCAAGTAACAGGTGTTGGTAACAGGAAGCTCTAACCAGTACTAAAGTTATTATACAGGGGCCAATACAAACAACTGTACAACACTGAAACATCAAGACTCAGTACAGCCAAAAGCACAAAAAAGTGGAATTCAATAAATTTGAACCAATAACAGTTTTCCATGTATTGGAATTTCAGTTTAAGAATGAATATATTTATAACATCACAATTGGGATTCAGTTGCTGAGCAACTAAACAACCACGGAATTACAACTACATCTAACAACAAGCGGATAATCAGAGCACCCATGACGAATGGCCGTACATGCTGCTCAGAGCATAGAAGTTTGGCAGTTGCCATCAGGTCACAGTTCGACAAATTGCTGTGATACAGCACACTTATATCAACAGTCACAGTTGACACCAAACAGCAAACGTCTCTGTAGCTATCCATGAGTTGTAAAATGCTGTAACTCGGTAGTTTCTGATATTCTTTCTTCTTTCCAAAGAGCAGTGGTGCGATCACATGAATATAAAGATTAAACTGAAATACTGCTACAGTAATTTGGTTGTGACAACTTCTGAGAATACAGTTGTTTACACCCAGGTCACTGTGACATTTAAATGTTCTATTATTACAAGTATTGTACTATTACATGTAGTAAATGAAGAAACCTGACCATTACAGTGAATATACGTGCCCCCATCTTATGATTAAGAAATCTTATGTTGTATATAGTTCAGGAAACCTACGTTAATACATGAGATAGTAATAAATTTGTTTTAGATTGGAAAAAAAATACTGTGGTGCACATAGATCAAAGCAAGGCTGTGGAAGACTTAATGCGAACAGTTGGATCTCTTAAATACTACAATTATGCATGTGGATGACAAGTTCACGCAAGTAGAAAACAGACAGATGTAAATTGACAATAGACTCATGAACTTGGAAACACAATTTGATGCATTCACTACCCAAGTTAAAAGTAGTATTGATTCATTGGAAACAAGATTGAACATGAAGTTTGACCATGTTTCTGAAATAGATAGGCATGTAGAAATAGTGGAAACTAAGCAAGTCAGTACTTTAGAGTACATACATACCATGAAAGTAGAAAATGACAAATTAATATGGACAATTGAGATAGCAAGCTGGTGTGGCCGAGCGGTTCTAGGCGCTACAGTCTGGAACCGCGCGACCGCTATGGTCGCAGGTTCAAATCCTGCCTCGGGCATGGATGTGTGTGATGTCCTTATGTTAGTTAGGTTTAGGTAGTTGTAAGTTCTAGGGGACTGATGACCTCACCAGTTAAGCCTCATAGTGCTCAGAGCCATATGAACCATTTTTTGACAATTGACATATTAGAAAAAGAATTGACAAATACTAAAATAATGTTACATACTTACACTAAGAAAAATATTAATGTTTTGTCTGTAATAATCAATGAATTGGAACAAAGGTATAAAAACTTGAATTTAGTAAGAATGTATGTAGTACAGAGTTGATAAACAACAAATCCATGTCTACAAAGACTATGTCTGCAATGTTGGGAATCACAGCAGCTGTATTTTAAGTTCAAACACAAAGGCAGATATAAATAATAACTCTCTGAGCTTGGAGGAAATAAAGAAAGAGCTAAGAAAAGAGGTAGAAGGCTTGTTATTGAAGAACAGGACAATAACTAATAACTTTGATGACTTCACCATAACACTAAGCAAAGGAATAAATCACAAATTCTTGCAAGTTTTCACGTTTGTGTAATATTCACCCTGTTTTATTTCTAAAGTCATTTTAGGGCATGTGATACAATTCCTGGTCAGATTTAAGTAAGATACAATGTGTGATGTCATTTGATGGGTGATGCTGAACAGTGGGATGTGTTAATGCTAGAAGAATTCACAGCTTGCAATGATTTTGAAACAGCATTTAAGTCTTAAATATTGGAATGAAGAAGCCCAAAAGAAATTGAGATTAGAACTTTTAGGACTGAAACTGTAGAACAGAGCTCATGGAAAGGGCAGAGAAACTTTGAGAAATGTCATCTTAACAGAGCAAAATATCTAGATGATCTCATAACAGAGGAAGATTTATTAGGCGTTGTCACTAGGTGGTTACCCTGCTGTGTAAGAGCCAAATTTTTAGGGAAGGAGTGAAATATCTAGAACAAGTGGACACAGTGGAAAGTCAATCAGAAAAATGGTACACGCATCAATACTAACAATAATAATCAACAGAGTAATGTTAACAGAAGATATTGGCCCACTAGAGAGAATGCTATGAATAGAGGAAACAATGTACACGATGGACAAAATCATAACCATTCAGGAAATAGATACAGAAATGGGAACAAGAACAGAAATTATTGCAATAACATATTTAACAATATAATTATGACAGAGAAGGAAAATTCATACACATCCAGGGAGTGGCTGAGTTCTCTGAAGCAGTAGAAAAGAAGCCACAACAAATCTGTTCTAGTTTAATTAGATATGATTATGAGCAGCATTTAACAAATATCCTACTACATGAAGGAAATGTTGTTGTTGTTGTTGTCTTTAGTCCTGAGACTGGTTTGATGCAGCTCTCCATGCTACTCTATCCTGTGCAAGCCTCTTCATCTCCCTGTACTTACTGCAACCTATATCCTTCTGAATCTGCTTAGTGTATTCATCTCTTGGTCTCCCTCTACGATTTTTACCCTCCACGCTGCTCTCCAATGCCAAATTTGTAATTCCTTGATGCCTCAGAACATGTCCTACCAACCGATCCCTTCTTCTTGTCAAGTTGTGCCAAAAACTCCTCTTCTTCCCAATTCTATTCAATACCTCCTCATTAGTCATGTGATCTAACCATCTAATCTTCAGCATTCTTCTGTAGCACCACATTTCAAAAGCTTCTATTCTCTTCCTGTCCTAACTATTTATTGTCCATGTTGCACTTCCATACATGGCTACACTCCATACAAATACTTTCAGAAATGACTTCCTGACATTGAAATCTATACTCGATGGTAACAAAATTCTCTTCTTCAGAAACGCTTTGCTTGCCATTGCCAGTCTACATTTTATATCCTCTCTACTTCGACCATCATCAGTTATTTTATCCCCAAATAGCAAAACTCCTTTACTACTATAAGTGTCTCATTTCCTAATCTAATTCCCTCAGCATCACCCAACTTAATTCCACTACATTCCATTATCCTCGTTTTGCTGTTGTTGATGTTCATCTTATATCCTCCTTTCTAGACACTTCCATTCCGTCCAACTGCTCTTCCAAGTCCTTTGCTGTCTCTGACAGAATTACAATGTCATCGGCGAACCTCAACGTTTTTATTTCTTTTCCATGGACTTTAATACCTACACCAAATTTTCCTTTTGTTTCCTTTACTGCGTGCTCAATATACAGATTAAATAACATCGGGGAGAGGCTACAACCCTGTCTCACTCCCTTCCCAACCGCTGCTTTCCTTTCATGCCCCTCGACTCTTATAACTGCCATCTGGTTTCTGTACAAATTGTAAATAGCCTTTCGCTCCCTGTATTTTATCCCTGCCACCTTTAGAATTTGAAAGAGAGTATTCCAGTCAACATTGTCAAAAGCTTTCTCTAAGTCTACAAATGCTAGAAATGTAGGTTTGCCTTTCCTTAATGTATTTTCTAAGATAAGTCTTAGGGTCAATATTGCCTCACATGTCCTTACATTTCTGCAGAATCCAAACTGATCTTCGCCAAGTTCGGCTTCTACCAGTTTTTCCATTCGTCTGTAAAGGATTCGCGTTAGTATTTTGCAGCCATGAATTATTAAACTGATAGTTTGGTAATTTTCACATCTGTCAACACCTGCTTTCTTTGGGATTGGAATTATTATATTCTCCTTGAAGTCTGAGGGTATTTTGCTTGTCTCATACATCTTGCTCACCAGATGGCAGAGTTTTGTCAGGACTGCCTCTCCCAAGGCCGTCAGTAGTTCCAATGGCATGTTGTCTACTCCTGGGCCCTTGTTTCGACTCAGGTCTTTCAGTACCTGTCAAACTCTTCATTCAGTATCATATCTCCCATTTTACCTTCATTTACATCCTCTTCCATTTCCGTAATATTGTCTTCAAGTTCATCGCCCTTGTATAGACCTTCTATATACTCCTTCCACCTTTCTGCTTTCCCTTCTTTGCTTAGAACTGGGTTTCCATCTGAGCTCTTGATATTCATGCAAGAGGTTCTCCTTTCTACAAAGGGTCTCTTTAATTTTCCTGTAGGCAGTATCTATCTTACCCCTAGTGAGATAAGCCTCTACATCCTTACATTTGTCCTCCAGCCATCCCTGCTTAGCCATTTTGCACTTCCTGTCGATCTCATTTTTGAGACGTTTGTATTCCTTTTTGCCTGCTTCATTTACTGCATTTTTATATTTTCTTCTTTCTTCAATTAAATTCAATATTTCTTCTGTTACCAAAGGATTTCTACTAGTCCTTGTCTTTTTACCTACCTGATCCTCTGCTGCCTTCACTACTTCATCCCTCAAAGCTACCCTTTCTTCTTCTACTGTATTTCTTTCCCCCATTCCTGTCAATTGTTTCCTTATGCTCTCCCTGATACTCTGTACAACCTCTGGTTTAGTCAGTTTATCGAGGTCCCATCTCCTTAAATTCCCACATTTTTGCAGTTTCTTCAGTTTTAATCTACAGTTCATAACCAATAGATTGTGGTCAGAGTCCACATCTTGCCCTGGAAATGTCTTACAATTTAAAACCTGGTTCCTAAATCTCTGTCTTACCATTATATAATCTATATGATAGCTTCTAGTATCTCCAGGATTCTTCCATGTATACAACCTTCTTTTATGATTCTTGAACCAAGTGTTAGCTATGATTAAGTTACGCTCTGTGCAAAATTCTACCAGACGGCTTCCTCTTTCATTTCTCTTACCCAATCCATATTCACCCACTATGTTTGCTTCTCTCCCTTTTCCTACTCTCGAATTCCGGTCACCCATGACTATTAAATGAAGGAAACACACAAACAAAAGAATATATGAAACCAAAATTGACTTGTGTTGTAAATAGCATAACTGTGGAAGCTATTTCAGACTCAGTTGGTGATATATCAGTAATAGATCACTATTTCTTATTGCAAAATAATTTGTTAAATGCTTTCCCTCAGCTACTACAAGTCACAGGAATAAATATAACTGGGGTAACATACGTCAGTCAAACCAATACATGCATAACTGTTTATCGAATTTACATTAAACATATTTCAACAAGCAATCTTTGGAATGGGAGGTTTAAAAGGGGGAAACGGGGGAGGTTCGACCATATGGTAGGTTTGAGCCACCCCAGTTTTATCATTTTTGGAACACAGAAATGTGATGCCATCCAGTAGTAAGAAAGAAACATTCGCAAAGAGAAGCCAATTTGTGAGACAGTGAAGCAACAGCTAATGTTTCTTTGTTTACTGTGAACAAACTGAATATTTCTCATTTCACGTGTAAGCTTGCAAGTAAGTCAAATAAATATTAATGAGAATGGGGTTAAATTCATTTTATTCATTGTTTATTTCTCTTTCATTTCATGTAAAAATTTCGTAAATATTTTGAAATATTTTATTGGTTGTACTGCACTTTTGTGAAGAGGTTATGCCAGAGAGGTTTGAACCAACAGTTATATTCAATTTACTGTAGTTTTAGCAATATTCTGTTTCTTTTCTTCAAGATGCTCTGTATTTGGAAACCTGGCAAAAATGCCAGGCAGAAGGTTTCCCCTGAAAGAATGAAAGGAGCAGTTATGCAAGTTATCGAAAGAGGTGAAAATGTCAGAAAGGCTGCGAAAGATTTCAATTTGGACAGAAAGACATTAGGAAGGTTGTTGAGAAAGGAAGATCTGGCCAGGAAATGAACTTTCAAGTAAACCATATGTCTAATCAAATATTTACAATGGACCAGAAAGCTGATCTAATGAATTACTTTATTCAAGGCAGCAAGTTAAACTATGGTTTAACTCCAATTCAAGCTATCCAAAGAACTGGAAAGATAATGAAGCAGAAAGTTATGATTGGCTCCATGGTTTCATGCTACGTAACAAGAAATTATCCCTACGAACTCCACAACCTACTAGGTTGGTAGAGCAATAGCTTTTAACACAACAGTGAAGGAGTTTTTTGAAAATGTAAATAAAGTTTTTGACAAACATGCCTTTTGTTCTGAAAAAATTTATAGTGTAGTTGAGACTGGAGTCAACGCAGTCCAACAACCAGGGAAGGTAATTGCCAGTAAGTTAGAGAAACAAGTTTCAAAGGTCACGTCATTAGAAAGAGGAACATTAGTGACAATTTGTTGTGCTGTTAGTGCTACTTGTACAGCCTTGCCACACTTATTTGTGTCCCTAGAGAAAATGAGTGAGTGAGTTAATGAAAGTTGGTGCTCCTTGAGGATTCTGCTGCCATGACAGTGGATGGATGACTGGCAAGAATTTTGAGACACCCTTGTTTCATTTCATCAGATTCTCTAAAACATCCATTGATCACTCTACATTAATTACACTTGATAATCATGACTCACACATCACTCCAAAAGGTCTAATGATAGCCAAGGTTAATGGAATAGCACTATTGACTCTGCCACCTCATACTAGCCCTAGACTGCAGCCCTTAGACAGGGCCATATTGGGTCCTTTTAAAACCTTCTGTAATGAAGCTGCGCACTCATCCTGAGGAGACAATATCTATATAGAAAACTCCTATCTTGGTTGGAATAGTGTTTCCTTGTGCATGTAAACCTGTTAATATCCAACAAGGTTTTGCCTGCACTGGTATTTGGCCATTTAACACCAACATTTTTACAGAAGATGATTTTTTAGGGTCATATGTTTCAGACAGATTGTACATGAATGGGGCCACTCCTATAGAACTATAGAAGAGGTAGCAGTGCCATCCACTTCTAAGGAGGTTCATGAAAATGCATCAGTTCCAACAGAGGGTCATCTGACAGCAGCCTATTCTATGGAGAATCAGCCAATTGCACCCACTTCTACAGAGGACATTGAAGTAGCATCCACTTCTGTGAAGAGTAATAAAGTTGAGTTAATGTGTTTTGGGAACCAAACAGTAGATTCTGCATCTAAATCTTTCGTTGAAACTTCTGGGAAATCTAGCCAGAGTGCTAAAAAATATCTTTTCATACTACTAAGAACACAGTCTGCTTATCTCCAGAGGAGGTCAGACCATTGCCTAAAGCAGGTCCAAGAAAGAACACTAAAGGTGGTAGGAAAAGATGTATTAGTAGAAATTTTGAATGACACACCCATCAAAAGAGCTATCCAAGAGGAGCATGCTGAATGTCTGAGGAAAAGAAGTAAGAAGAATGTTGCAAAAACAGTGAAACGAACCCTCATAACATCTGAAAATGAGGATGATTTTGAAGAGTTTCCAGACTTCAGTGATCTACCACAACAAGAGCCCAAACAAGATGGAGATTATGTTGTCAAATTTGATGTGAGGAAGAGTGAGAAAGGCTTTTGTGCTGGTAAAATATTAAAATTAGTAAACAGTGATGAAGTAAAAGTGCAGTTTTTGAGAAGAGTGACACCCAGATCAAAGTATTTTCATTTTCCTAACATTGATGACACTAGTGTTGTTACACTAAGATATGCTAAAAATTACCCAACCCAGTTGTAACTGGAAGAACACAATGTCTTGCCTCCAAGATAATGTTTCCTGTGAAATTTTCAACACTTGATGTACGTTAGAACAATACACCTTGTATGTTCAGCTTGGCATAATTAAAACACTGTATTTCAGTTATTGCTTATTTATTTGTGTCTGCATAGTTTATTTTACCATTTCTGCCTCACTGGTTCAAACCTCCCTCATCACCATAGGCAGGGAGGTTTGACCCATATGTTTGCCATCAACAAAAATTGATCTAAAGTTACTTGTGTAGGATGAAGAACATTTTTATGAAGCAGGTAGATAGTGTAAATATTCAGGAATTATAATCCATTAGTAGATAAAAATCAACGAAAAACAAACAGACTTACAACATGTTTTATAAAAAGTGGGTCAAACCTCCCCAGTTTCCCTACCTATGATTTTAGGTACAGACTACACATCAGGTGACAACACATTATTAAACTTCCAACAGAGAACAGCCATATTCCCATATGGACAACAAGATGACTTGGCTGTCATTTATGTCAAGCTATGCAACACATGCAGAGCAGGACTTGTGTTACTGACAGAAGCTATTACAACTGAATGACAGGTACCATTAAAGGCAGACTTAGTACAAGTCAGTGACGTTGACATAATTGATAATATTAACAAATCAAAGAATCTAAGCATTAAGGAAGAGGAAGATGCGATTTCTTTATTAAATAGGCATACAAAAGTATTTTCAACATGTCCAGGTGTTATTAAAGACTTAGTTTGTGTGTTGAAGATAAAACCACATAATCCATTTTGCGTCAGACTGTAGTTCTTACCAGTATCAACGAAGCTGTTAGTACAAAAAGAAACTGAAAGACTGTTACAATGGAATATTATAGAAATGTCCAATAGTTGTTATAACAATCCATTATTTACAATGAAATGAACACCCTAGCTGCTTACAGGCATTGCCATCGTCAACGGGGACAGATGAAAATGTGTGCCCCGACCGGGACTCGAACCCGGGATCTCCTGCTTACATGGCAGATGCTCTATCCATCTGAGCCACTGAGGACACAGAGGATAGTGCGACTGCAGGGATTTATCTCTGGCATGCCTCCCGCAAAACCCACATTCTCAACGTATTGTCCCGCACTACATTCGTAGTGCCCCTGCCCATTATACTCATTACTCATAGCACGTTGCTGATTCCTGTAAGAGTTCGGGCACTGTTTGTGCATTCGCACAGAAGAAGAAGATGGTCAAGTGGCCGGTGAGTCTTAACTATATATATACTAAGATGGTATCTGTCCTTTCGGTCATGTCCGAAAGAACAGATACCTTCTTAGTATACAACCCATTTGTTGTTAAAAGCCAGATGGTAATGTACATATATTGTTGGATGTACAAGTTGTAAATAGAATAACAGCACCAAAGGGAGACAAACCTCCTATAATTGAGGAACTGCTTCCAAAGTTTGAAGAAGTAAAATACATCAACACAATGGTTCAGATGTAATGTTATTGCCAGATTGCTCTGAATGAAGATTCCTGGAAGTATACAGCATCCCTGTTCGGAGGAAGGTAGTATCAATTCCAAGTGCCCCCATTTATGCTAAATGTATAGTCTAAGCTTCTGTAAGAGCTTTGGATAAAGTGTTGGGAAACAAGTTACAAAATAGAGTGTTGTTATATGTTGATGACATAGTTGTAATTTCTGCAACGTGGGAAGAACACCTGTAACCATTGGTGTTTTTTTTGTGAGATTAGGTTCCCACCACTGAATTGGAAAAATCACAATTTGGAAGAAAAGAGGCGAAATTCTTGGGACATATTGTAAATACTATGGGTATTCAACTAGCTCCACGCAGAATAGATTGGATCATGAAGTGCCCAGAACCTAATGGTAAAAAACAACTCAAATCATTTGTAGAAATGTTAGGAGTCTCCAAAAAATTCAGTTGCCAATTCAGTGCTTACTACACCACACAGAATACATGGGATCATGACTTGCCCAGAACCTACTGATAAAAAACAACTCAATTCATTTGTGTAAATGGTAGGATTCTACAAAAAATGTAATTGCCATTTCGTTGCTTACTGTGCCAAGTTTTAAGAGGTTATTAAAACAAAACACAATGTGGAGATGGGAGTATATATTGTCAATAAAAAAAATTTAAAAATAAAAGAAACATTGGCAACATGTCAAATGGTGGTTCACCCAAATATTGCCATTCCTTCTCGTATAGAGGCAAATGCAGAGTTGTCACATACTCCAAGAATATGTGACTGGTCACACAGTAGAGCAAGAACCAATAGCCTTTACCATTAGAATGCTCACAACATGAACGAAATTATAGCATTATCAGTAGAGGGGCATTCCAGAAATTTAAATACTTACTAGTGGGATATGAGACAGTAATACATACAGACCATAGTGCAGTAACATTAAATTAAAGATCAAACTGTAACACAGTAGGCTTACACAATGATCTCTCTTTATACAGTAACTTCACTTTACTATTAATTACATAAATGAGAAAGATAATATAATACTTAATGCACTGTCTCAATTTAGGTCTCCAATGAAACCAAAATGTAAAGGAAAATATCGAATTTGCTGTTTATTTTCTAAAAGTAAATACATATGAGAAAGACATAAAAAACTTCGAAAGTGAATAGTGCAAGGACAGTAATTTGTGGTTATGTATTGATACCTTTGGCCAAAGACATACTAACACAAAGGACAATTGGAAACTGCACAAAGGAATACTGTTTCAAAGGGAACACAACTCACATAGATGGTTACTATGCATCCCACAAAATAGCAATCATTTAGTAATTTGTTATGTGCACATAGGATATGCCTGCTTTGGCCCAAAACACAATATCTAATGGATATGAGCAAGAAGTGTGTAGATAGAAAAATCCTGTGATATGTGTCAGAAAGTTAAGGTACAAACTATTGGTGTCCACACTGCTTTGTATCTCATCATTGCATGTAATTTGTGGGACTTATCAGCTGTGGAGTTTTGCCATCAACTGCCTAGACACCAGGCAGGAATGACATATATATTTATGATGTTGGAATGCTCGACTAAACTAATAAAATTGTACCCATTAAGGAAGGCAAAATCTCATAATGTTATAATGTAACTAAGAGATCATTTCAAAAATGTGGATAAACCAGAAAATTTGCTGTCGGACAATGGAACCAGTTTTCAGCCAGATAGTTTAAAGGATTTTTGACATGGGAAGGTGTGAACCATATATTAATTTTTAGATATCATCTGCAAAGTAATGCAGCAGAAAGGGTCATGCGCAAGTTGGGCATGCTTTGTCATAATTGTTGTGCAGATAGATATTCAAAAATGGACAGGTACACTATGTGATCAAAAGAATCTGGACATCTCTAAAACATATGTTTTTCTTATTAGGTGCATTGCGCTGCCACCTACTGTCAGGTACTTCATATCAGCGACCTAAGTAGTCATTAGATCACATCTTTCCACATGATCAAGCACCTGTTCATAATGTATGGCCTGTGGTGGAGTGGTTACATGACAATAACATCCCTATAATAGACTGGTCTGCTTAAAGTCCTGACCTGAATCCCGTAGAACACCTTTGGGATGTTTTGGAATGCCAACTTTGTGCCAGGCCTCACCGATCGACATTGATACCTCTCCTCAGTTGCAGCACTCCGTGAAGAATGGGCTGCCATACCCCAAGAAACCTTACAGCGACTGAATGTATGCCTGCAAGGGTGGAAGCTGTCATCACGGCTAAGGGTGGATCAACACTGTATAGCATTCCATCATTATTGATGGAGGGTGCCACAAACTTGTCAGTCATTTTCAGCCAGGTGTTCAGGACACTTTTGATCACATAGTGTATGGAGAGAAAATTTGAAAAATTAATAAATGAGTTGCCACATTCAATTCCAACGGCTACCCCAATTTAAATAGTAGGACAACAAATAGAAGGAGGCTCCCTCCTAAAGTGGATGAAATGGTCACAGGTGGATGCTGGTATGCAGGAGTCACTGAGCAACTATGTGAATGAGTTACTAATGAGAGAGGCTAAGTGAAAATAAAAAGAGCTGGATGAAAAGTAAACCCACACAGTACAAGGTGGGTGATTTGGATTTAGTTAAGACTAGGAAAAAAGTGTGAAAAAATTATAAGCAAATTTTACACTTAAATGAGGATCCAGACTTAATAACTAAGATGGTGCACCCAAAAAAAAGTCATTTTAACTGACATGGAGACAGGGAAGGATAAAGATATGTATAGTGTTCAAGACTTAAAACCATTCATCAGTGAATAAGAGGAGGATAATAACAATACAAATGGTTACAAAATTGTATAGTGTAATTAGCAGTTTGTGTAACCACAGGAATCTATTAATCAAGGGGGAATGTGTTCCTTATTTAGATTTGGAAAGGTCATAAATATTACCAGGTTGTATGCCATGGAAGATTTGGAAGCAAGATAGTCATAAAGAAGAGACAATCTGCCATGTCTGTGTGACTGTAAGCCTATGAAATAGCAAGTAGGTTTTGAAAGCAGGCTCTGAAAAATGGGTGTGTGCTTACAACATTAAAGATGTTAACTGAAAGTAACTTTCAAATGATTTGTTGTGTTGTGTTGGGGAGTGAACAACTCAAATTGACTTTAAAGTCTGGTTTATAAGGATAAGTGAATCTTAAAGATAATGATCAGGTATAAGTTAAATTGTACATGGAGACAGCAGAATTTAAGAAAGAGGCTGTCCATGATGTGATGAGTACTACAGATGTATACAGTGCGGATCCTGGCTATGTGGAATGGCAAAGTGATAGTAAGAACTGCGAGTGGATAAAACTTTAACCTTTCTATGTGTAGAAGTATTGTGCTAAATGGCCAGATAATATGAAATATTAAACTAGACCTATTACTGGGTCACCAGAAAAGATAAAATTTTGTATAATTTTGAGTTCCTAAAATTTTGTCATTTAGAAAGGATTGTTTTACTCTTTCTGTAATGCTGGAGGAGGATTTCCATCTTTTCCTAAGGGAAAGTAGATGTAGCTTGAATGACTATTGTGGGTAATGGCATTATATCTTTTTTTAAGGATATGGTATGGGTTATATGAGTTTTTGTTTGATAGAGTAGTTGTACTTAGTTATTAAGTCAAATACATTCCCATTCTACAGAAATGAGCAATTGTCTCTGGAACCTTGGAATAAACAGTTGCACGATTTAGTTCAATTGGCTCAAGTTTCATTAATATCTCATTTGTCTCCAGAAATCAAGCTAAATAACCACACTTTACTTTCTGTCAGCATTCCATAGTAAGGGGTGGCAATCACGTTTTTGGGCTTGGGGTAGCAAAGCTGGTGGTGTCCATTCCGTAGAATCAATGAACACTATTTTCCTGCCCTCCAATGAACAACCTCCGCCGTAGGGTGGTAGGAGTGGGGGTGGGAAGAGTATCAGTCTTTGTGGTCTGTCTTCTGTCCTACCTCGGTCTGTACACTCCTAGTTCTTCCTTTTCCTTGCTTTCTTACTCTCTTCCTCTATTGAGGCAAAGGTTCTGTCCTCTCTCTGTCCACATGCAGCAGTTCCATCACGTGAACCCTTCTATATATCTGGTCTATAACACTTGATATAGCAAGATTAGCCCACAATAGTGCAGCCCTACAGGGTTTCTGACCCCAGTAGTGTAAATTGTAGTTGGAAACTATTGGGTATTACTCAGAAATATAATGTTCATTGGATAAAAAAGCACTCTGCTCTGTTTTATTAATTACATACTGCTATCTAATTTCAACATGTGATGGTAGATAGACTTACAGACTGATATACATATAGATGTATGTGCAACATGCATACTAAAAAAGGATTATGTATGTAGATATGGCAACGGCCTTGCCGCAGTGGATACACTGGTTCCCATTAGATCACAGAAGGTAAGCGCTGTTGGGCGTGGCTGGCACTAGGATGGGTGATCATCAATCCGCCATACGCTGTTGCCATTTTTCGGGGTGTGCTCAGCCTCGTGATGCCAATTGAGGAGCTACTCGACTGAGTAGCAGCAGCTCCGGTCATAGAAAACCATCATAACGACCGGGAGAGCAGTGTGCTGATCACACGCCCCTCCTGTCCACATCCTCCACTGAGGATGACATGGTGGTCGGATGGTCCCGATGGGCCACTTGTGGCCTGAAGACGGAGTGTGTATGAAGATGTAATGAATAGGCAGAAAGATCTTGACTACAGCCCAAAGCTTGTAGTGTGAATAATTAAAATTGTAAAATCCTTCCCACTCTAAGTTTATGGTGGTGGCACTGCAAACATATGAACTTGTTAATTTCTTGGATAAAAAATTTACCCGGGCAATTTTGTTTGAGAAATTCAATTAAAGTTATTTCCATATTGGTTTATTGTAGGTGGAAGCTACTTAGTAGTCAAACGCTTGTTGATTTATAAGGGGCAACAGATGTGAGTGTACAAGATTTTCCATATATTTTGTAGCCAAATCTTGGAAATAATTAATTTCATGGAGTGGAAATGAAATCTACTAATTTCAAATATAAATGAACAAGGTTTATTTGTAGATTTCTTTTTGTTATCCACAATGATAGTTCAGAATATAAAGTTTTAATTATTATGTAAGAAGATTTATTAGAGGGACAAGTCCTGTTTTTTGTATTTTACTATTTGCATGAAACATTTGAAGAAATGTTTGTTATTCATTTCCCAGAAGGTCTCCTATAACAAGATACTTATCATCTAATATATGTTGTATTTAAAAGTGCAATAAAGGCATTAAAAGATTAGGGTTGCCAAGTCCTTGTTTTTAGTAAAAATTAAATTATGCTACAGATAAGAAGAATACTTTACAAGTCAGGGGTTCACAGATTATCTGAGCTGAAGATCACAGCAAGGTAACTTAAAATTTAAATAAACAATACAACAACCTCATATAAACATATTATGTTGACAGCACTGCATAATCACACGACATTCCTTTCATCCTAAATCACACACACTTTAAACTATACAATGTTTTTATTTATTGGTTGTTAATAAAATTTTTCAGTATTTATGTATTTTTCATTCCAATATAGATGTCAAATTCTTTTTATGTATATCAGGTGATTATTTCAGTTCATAATGCTCATCTTCCGATCTGTGTACTCACAGTTTGCTTATGATATTAAATCAAAATATGTAAAAATGGTACTGTTTCAGTAATGAGCCAAACAAGATTCATCATATAGATGCATACAGCGTGCATATATATAATCCTTATATATAAAATTCTTGTGTCACAGTGTTAGTTGTCATACTCCTACGAAACAGCTCGATCGATTCTGATGAAATTTTACATGCATGTTTGATAAGTCTGTGAATTGGTCGTAATCTATTTTTCATACCCCTAAGTGATAAGGGTGGTCCATCCCAAAAACTTTATTCTTCCTTTTTGGACAGAACTTTTTATTTTTATTTTTTATGATGTGGCATTAAAAAATACACACAACCCTAAATTTTCACTCTTCTACCACCAACCCCTATTTTTTAATATCAATTTTAGTAACTTAAGAAAACATACCAAAAGAAAAGACTCAAATATCCCTCTTTGAATTGATGTAACTAGACCGAGAAGTTTGACTAGGTAGCGCCCGTCATTCACCAAACTGACATTTAGGCCTAGTGCATCAATGCAGGTACGCTTGGCCTTATTCATAATGATGGTGAACATGTTTCGACATGAAATTGCTGCCATGTCTGCATACTCATGGACGAGCTGTGTATCGGCTGCAATCATTAAATCTGCACGATCTACCATAGAAACTCTAGAACTAATAGTGGCCAATACTGCCATACTTCCCCCTAAGCCTTTTCTCACTCCCTGCACAGTTTTTGGCCATTAGTATTGTTTGTGTCACGAGCTCCCGCCAACAACGGCAATTGTGTTACACACATACATTGTATAAATTATTCTTATAGACTAGAGATAACATATATGGCAAAACAATGTTTGCCAGGTCAGTCATAACATATAAATATTTTCAGAGGCGGAACGAAGTTCCCCGGGTAGTGGAGTTGTGTATCAAAGTCACGCTGCTCCACTATTACATTATTCCAACTCTCCAGATTGTACTTCATTATTTATTCAAACATTATTATTATAGTTCAGAAGATTCTCTTTTATCACTAATGTGACAAAATGTGGCTGCAAAATCTTGTATGTAAATGCAGTGAAAATTTTGAATTATAATTCTGTGGAATATTAGGAGAGTTGATACCCCCAACTAAAGAGACCACATATGCTATAACATGGGCTAACTGCAACTAGCATTTGCACTGTATTCAGGTTAGCTGCATTCAATTGTCATAATGTTGTAATTTAAAGATCTTGGTTTTTCCTTCTAGTCACTGACGCTATTAATTGGTCTTATGCTATTAACTGGTCTTATACTATTCAAAGTTATACCTTTTCAGAGAATATTAAATGATATGGATTAGAATTATTGCATCAAGGCATAGCAGTTCCAAAGATCAATGAAGTACTGCAATTTTGTGTTGTAAATGCTTCTGTTTGAATTCAGAAATAGTAGTTCACTGTGATATTTTCTTAGCAGGCAAAGTCTAATTAAACTTCATTTATATATTTCCAGGCAAGTTATTGCATGGCCACATTTCATTTTCAAATAAATTTAAGTTAATTTATTCCTCTCACAGAATATGGTGTATGCGTGTATTTAAGAAGAAATAAACAAATGAAAACCACGAAATCAATTAGGTACACTGATGTGGACTCTTATGTGGCTCAATAGGGAACTGAATACAGACTCATCATTTTCCATTGCACACAACACTTAATTTATTTTTTACATTTTTTTTTAAAATAATTGACACAGCAAGTGAATGCAGCTTCAGACTCCTCTCATGATGCACAGCCATTGAGCCAGGAAAAATTTTACCTGCCAACAAAAATTTGTTGCAGCATAGAAAACTACCATTGGCTCCCTTTCGGTTGCTGTGTAGATCATGCAGCTAGAGAAACATTCATAAAATATTTTGTGCTATTTTCATTTTAAATTACTATAAGTATGAAATTATTAATTATTATTATTAAAGAAATTACTGTACATTGACACTGATGAGCACTTTTTTTTTTGTTGTGTGAACATTTGAATGGTGTCGAAAGAAGAGAAGAGACGATTACTTATTCATTCATTCTCTTACTTTCGTAAGGTCTGGACAGTTGTCTTGTTAAACTGGAAATAATTTTGAAATTGTACTTATTGCAAAAGTAATTTATTGTTTCCATCATTAAGAAGATGTACAGGAACTTAATAAACATCAATATTCATTTGTCATAGGATCAAGAGAATCTCAGTATGTATAGTTGCTTTGTCCACTTGAAGTGTACAATAGCTGTTGCATAATTGATCGATTAACTGCTAAAGTAAGTCGTCACGTCAAAACCACCAGAATGTGGTGACCAAAGTGAGCAGGACACAAAAAGGAGGAATTTTATGAAGAAGACTGAGATGAGAAAAAATTGAGAGTTGCCATAGCAACATATAATAACAAGATGAAAAAATTGGTCTGCAAGATTGGATTAAGAAGATTTGGTTGTGAGGGGAAAGCAATCCTCATACACGTACTAACCAGCCGACATTGATGCAGTAACCAGCTAACGCCAACACAGTAACCAGCCGATGCCGACGCAGCCGCAGTAACCTGCCATCATTGCTGGTTGCTGTTTGAGTTGCTGACTGCTGTTTGAGTTGTTGACTTCGCGCTGCAATCAACATTTACGCTGCCGATGCCCATGCCATTTCTACACCGCACTGACACAGCCTACAAACCTATGCCAGATGAGCTCAAGACAATAACTATTTTAATGTAAATTAGGGTGGTCATTATTCACAGATGTGATTTTTTTCTAATGATCACAAAATCAAAGAAAATTAGGACTATGAAGAAGGAACAACAACCTACAGAAACTGTAGACCAGCCATGGCGATGACAGTGACTAAAGTCACACAAGACTGGACTGAGGTAGCTAATTTAACTAGGGGACTATGTCTGAAGTTAGCCTCTAAACCTACTACTGATTACCAACTGAATCAAACGATAGTTGCTAAGAACTTAGTTAAGAGAGCACAACAACGAGTAAGCAAGCACAATGTGAAGGCTATAGAACCTCAATATAAGGTCGATAATCTAGTCTTAGTAGAATAGCATCTTCAGACCTCTGCCCCGGAGAAAGAAATGCATAAATTTTTTCAAAAGTATGTGGGGCCTTACAAAGTAGAATCAGTGATCCACCCAAAAACCTGATTTTTAGTGGACCCTACAACTGAGAAGAAAAGAAAAATATAATGTTAAGGATATAAAGTGGTATATTCCCCAGGGACGTTAAAGTTCTGTGACGACCATCGGATCCCGAGGTGGGTTCGGTGCTACTTCCATATTCGTACATTGAATTCTCTTCAAGTCTTATACTATCCTGTATTCTGTTTCTTCTTCTTATTCTGTCATATAGTTTAGTACTTGGGCTTACTCATCTAGACGTTGCAGACAAGCAAGATTGATATCAAGGTCATACTGCTTCTTGTTGAGGTAGTTGTAAGTGATCTAATCAATATACACAGTCTTATTTGTTCTACAGGCGCTGTAATTTCCCATTGTATATTCACTGTGGTGAATTGGGTTGTTATAATTGAGTCAAGACTGAAGCATTGGGTAATATATCATAATATATGAACTGACAGAATGCTCCGCTCTAGTCTTGATGTAAAGGTGAGTTGACAGCATGCTCCACTCTAGTCATCAAGGATCTAGAATCTGATCATAGTTAGATTTTATTTTTGCTGAAAGTAGTCTTTGAATGTAATCTCTTCATCTGTTTTCCATATGAATCTATGTGCAGAGGTATTCATGGCTGGCAACAGAAAAAAGAATTATACCCGCTGGAATGTCCTCCTCAATTATTCCAGGAGCGCCTCAATTATTCCAAGAGCGCCATTGCTGGTCTTCATGACTGGTCCTGTGGTCTCATTTGTAGTGTCGACAGCAGCTGATGCAGTCTCCATGGATTGTTAGGTCATATTTTTGCCTAACCAGCCCGTCTCTCCCACCATCCACATGTAGTTAGGTCATATTTTTGCATAATACTTATTATGGAATAATTTATACCTTTTGTGAAATGTGATATGAATAGGGAGGGTTTATACAAATTTTGAAAGGGGTGGGTAGTGTAGGTACACAAGGTTAACAGTACACACACACCACCTTTCAAACGACCCTCGCAGACAAGTGACTGATTCTTCACCACTGCCGTTCCATAGGAGTTGCTAAGATCTTCCTTTGGGGACTTCAAACGTGAAGGTGAGAATGTCCATTCTGCAGGAGACGTTTAACATCATACCTCCTCTGGCTTCTCACTCAAGTACTGGCAAAGTGGGGAAGGGGTTGGGAAGCGTTTCCTGCCTTTGGGGCTATCTTCTTTCTCTTCTTCGATCTTAGCAACCATTCATACTTTTTTCCTTTCTTACTTCTCTTTTGAGTACCATTCTACCTTTCCCTCTGTCCATATGCATACACTTCTATCGCTGAAGTCCTTCTCAGTTTTCATGTTTTTCTATAACCTTCAACTTATTTTCCATAAGCTGGCCAAAGAACCAGGCTACACGACTACCCATATGCATACACACAATGAAACACAGACACAAACAGGAAGAGTACAGTTTAAGATAATGTGGGAACTGTCATGTGTTAGAGGGAGAAAAGTGTGCATATAGTGACAGGTATGCTCACCTGATTATGTGAGGTGACAGTTCCACATCACATAAAGGTGTGTACAGGGATATATTTATATATGCAAGAGCTAAGAGTGTTTATGGTTATGATGACAGTATTACACTAGTATGTGTGCATGAGAGGAGGAGACACATATTGTGGTTCGTTAGGCTACATCGTATACTTAAGTGGACAGAATTGGTGTCAGTCTAACGTCTATTCTGAGGAATTGTAGGATAATGGGACAGAGTAAAGGAGGAATATATATATACGAAACTTCCACATGGGAAAAATATATTAAAAACAAAGATTCCAAGACTTACCAAGCGGGAAAGCGCCGGTAGATAGGCACAATGAATAAAACACACAAATACACACACAGAATTTCGAGCTTTCGCAACCAGCGGCTGCTTCGTCAGGAAAGAGGGAAGGAAAAGGAAAGATGAAAGGATGTGGGTTTTAAGGGAGAGGGTAAGGAGTCATTCCAAGACTTACCTTAGGGGGAAAAAAGGATAGGTATATACTCGCACACACACACACACACACACACACACACACACACACAAACACACACACACACACACACACACATCCTCTGTGTGTGTGTGTGTGTGTGTGTGTGTGTGTGTGTGTGTGTGTGTGTGAGTGCGCGCACGCGCGAGTATATACCTATCCTTTTTTTCCCCCTAAGGTAAGTCTTCCCGCTCCCGGCATTAGAATGACTCCTTACCCTCTCCCTTAAAACCCACATCCTTTCATCTTTCCTTTTCCTTCCCTCTTTCCTGACGAAGCAGCCGCCGGTTGCAAAAGCTCGAAATTCTGTGATTCTTTCTATTTTACTTATAGAAAGAAACTTCCACGTGGGAAAAATATATTAAAAACAAAGATTCCAAGACTTACCAAGTGGGAAAGCGCCGGTAGACAGGCACAATATTTTGTTATGTTATGTTATTATGTTATTTTATTGTGCCTGTCTACCAAGGCCTTTAAATATGTCTGCTTGTGTCTGTGTAGGCCTTGTGCCTGTGTATGTATGGATGGATATGTGTATGTGTGTGTGCGCGAGTATATACCTATCCTTTTTTCCCCCTAAGGTAAGTCTTTCCACTCCCGGGATTGGAATGACTCCTTACCCTCTCCCTTAAAACCCACATCCTTTCATCTTTCCTTTTCCTTCCCTCTTTCCTGACGAAGCAGCCGTGTGTCTATATTATTTCCATTGGGAACATAAGACTGGAAGAGTAACAGAGGACTCTAAAGGGTTAAAGAAAGTATTGAGAAGTGAGTGTAAGGAGTGAAGTAGGATGTTAATTTCTCTAAGAGGTATGAAAATTCTAGGGTACATAAATATATATGCCAGGGCAATGGATTATGAAGCCTACTCAGGAAGGAGGAGGAAGGCACACCCCGCATTGATGGGATGGAAAAGGGTAGGTAGGCAGTCCCAAGAGAGGCTGATGTATACTGTGCAGGCAGGAGCACCAAGAAGGTGATTGACCTGTACCATAGTATATTAGGAATTTGTTTAAAGGGGCATACCTACCACAATGGAAGGAGGAAGGGCTTTCGTAGTATCAACCCATATGTGAGGTATAGGTACTGTGCGTAAAGGAAAAAGGCAGTATCATGACAAAAAGTCACACATTTTGTAGAGATTATTCTGGTAAGTTTGAATTATTGTTTCCACTCACATTGTTATGTTTGTGTGAAGTTACATATGTTGAAAAGAACACCTTTATTTACTCAGAGTTCCTCCAGATTGTAAAAGGTATTGAAAAAATCCATTCTTAGACAAAGTAGTACACGAAGCAAGGGCAAATAACAGCATATGCTTGGGTAATGCACACTTGGAGTTTACGATTGGAAAGGAAACAGAAAGATTCTTGTCCTTACAAAGTTTACATTGATCAAAAGGTAAATTATTACAATGGTATTAATATGGAAAAGGAAAGAGAGTTATATATGAAGTACCCGATGGAAAAAAGTTATATAAATGGAAATGGAAATTAATATTATATGAATACAATATTGATGTACATAACGAACATGTATAACATATCATGTGTTCAAGGTAATGGGAGGGATATGTAGTGCATTGAGAATTTCGGGGTAAATTCTAGAGACCCTCGTATTTCCACCATCTCAAACACATGTTATTTTAGAGATGAGTGTAGTAAAGTAGAACAGTGTCTACTGCACCACAATTATGTGTGTGCAGGATGGACGTGTATCGCATGGATGATTGGTGCAGGCAGGTAGTCGCCAAGCCCGCCTAAGTAGTTACACGTCCAGCTCAAGGAATAAACGCGCTGTACTCTATGTGACATCAGACGTTATTGTGTGAACATTTGAATGTTGTTGAAAGAAGAGAAGAAACAATTACATACTTATTCATTCTCTTAATTTTGTAAGGTCCGGACAGTTGTCTTGTTAAACTTGGAGAGATTTGTAGACTGTATTTATGGAAAAATGAACGTGATAGTCTCTGGTGGATCGGAAGGTGTCGAGCATATGAAACATGTTTTAGTTGTATGAAAACTGTTATGTGTGATGAAAATACAGTGAGACTGAGTTCAAAGCAATCTTGAGCGTCTGGAGTTATTTTAAAAGTATAAAAAAATTTACTCCAAAGTAGCATCTTATCTTCATAGGAGAAGTTCTGCAGGACATTGCAGCTGGCTTTCCTGAAAAGAAGATCAGTGAAGCAACTCCAAGTAAGTTCGATAGCCAAGGGAGAGTGTGTCTTGCACACCAGTATCACACTGCCACCCTTAATCACTGGAAACCACCAAAAACTTATGCCATTGGTGTTCCACTTATAGTGATCTCCTGCTGACCTAGCCTGGGAAGGGTGTGAAGATTAATTTTAATTATTTCAAAAAATTCAAGAACTTCTCTAATGTAAGTTCATTAGTGAATTAATATTAAATACATAGTGAGACAAATACTGTCGCTATTTTAATTTCTTGACGGTATAACAGTTACCCTTATATACATACTTTCAGCTCATACCACATCGGGGACATCTTGTTCTCTCAATTGATGTAGTAATCATCCTTTTTATGCAGTTTCTTGGAAAACTGTGTCTTATAGTTATTTCATTCCTAAATCTTTCACTTCATGCCTGTATGTGTTCTGCTGCTTTCTCCTTTTCAGTAGACTTTTTAAGTTGTAATTGTAATTATGACCGTGCCATAATAAATTTAAAAAATATTGCCTTGATACATGGCCTTGATAATGATCTGTAAAATCCACTCATTTCATGAACATCAACTCAGTATGACTTGGTTCCCTCCCTCATCAATAATTAGTGGCCACAGGGGTGCAGCTTACTTATGAGAATCTTGCTTAGTTAGTTGTGTGCGGTCACTGATTACCTGTTTAATTTCTTAATGTTGTTCTCGTTAGGAAAGTGCTACTGCACACTGATTGGAAACAGACACTTTTATAAACGTGATTTTTCAATAAAAACAGGTTTTATAAAGTCTGTTAATAATTAGATATTGCTCAAATTAGCTGCCGTCATATATTACTTTCCTTCATCTGTAACAAGTGTTCAAGGATGTAAATGATTCACATCCTTTCAGATTCCTTAACATGACAAATACATTACAAACGGATGATTAATACCATAATTATACTAGCTACCACATAAAATTCTAAAAACGCAAACAACATTGTCATTCATAGCCTTAAAATAGTTTAAATTCCTCTTTTTAAGGGAAGACCTGCATTGAATTTAATAACAAGAACAGGAATTCTGCTAAAAGTTAGTATATTCCTAGCATATTCTTAATCATTAAGCTGTTACTGTTATTCCTATTATTACCAATACATCAGTAAATTTCATTTCATGGAAATTGTGTGTTGCACTTCAGTGAAGTAAGATCAACATGGGCCAAATACCAATAGTAACATAGTGATTAATTTCACACATGCATTATTTCCTCTTAATAATATTGAGTCTTATAGGCCACAGCTTTATTAGTACTACATGAAGTCTTTGTCTGAGGATTTGAAACACATATGCTCAAACTTGTAAGGGCCTCTCCCACCAGTAATCACAACCATTGTTTTATTGGCCACATCCAGTCTAACACATAGGACAAGCATGCCTTGCTTCTGCAAGTAATGCAAAGGGATTAGTTTCTCAGCTAAATCCCCTATAACATTTAGCATGAGGCTGTAATGAGCATTAGATATACCCACTGTCACACACTTTTGCTTATTGCAAAATCCTGTAGTATTCATAACTTAATGCCATACAGTCCAACGACATACTTTATTACCAAGGTAGCTATGTTTTTTGATTATTCCAATATTACATCATATTTCTTCCTAATTTAATGGAGTTATTCCTAGGTTTGAGGCCAATGAAAGCTGGTAACTGCCTAACAGTTTCTTGCAAACTTTATACCTTTTCCAATGTATTACTGATTGAATCTTTTGAGGTAAGTAATGCCTTACATCAAAGGTTATTATATAGATTAACAGAGATATATTAGGTAATATGTCATATCCACAATGATTTCATAATCACAATATTGTGAAAAGGAACATATAACAGAAGTGTTGAGTTGCAGACAAACACAACAAAAAGACATAATGTGTGATCATCTGGCCAGAAGGCCTCCTTCTGAAATAGATAACATACAGACACATATTTATGCAAATGACCACTGTCTCTGGTTGCTGAGACCAGACTGCAAGCAACTGTGCATGATGGAAGAAGCAATCTGGGTGGTGGGATTAAGTAGGAGGCTGGGAGAGGGAGGGATAGCAGCATACAGGTGTGGGACAGTAAAGTGCTGCATGTGAGGACATACAGGGATGAGACAGAGAGAGGGTAGGGCAGTAGCTAGGTGCAGTCAGGAGGTTGGGGGGGGGGGGGTGCACTTGTGGAATAGAAGGCTGTGTAGTGCTGGAGTGAAAACAGGGAAGTAGATCGGTGGATGAAGGACAGTGACTAATGAAGGCTGAGGCCAGGAGGGTTACTCGAATGTAGGATACATTGCAGCGAAAGTTCACAACTGTACAGTTCAGAATAGCTGGAATTCTTAGTAAGGATCCAGATGGCACATGCTGTGAAGCAGTCATTAAAATGAAGACCATTGCATTGGGTAGTGTGCTTAGCAACTGGGTGGTCCAGCTGTTTCTTGGCTACAGTTTTCCAGTGGTCATTCATGCAGACAGACTGTTTGTTGGTTGTCAAGCCCATTTAGAATGAACTTTAGTGGCTTCAGCTTAGCTTATAAATCACATGACTGGTTTCACATATAGTCCTGCTTTGATAATGGAGTAAGTGACACTTGTGACTGGAGTGGAGTAGGAGGTGATTGTGGGAGGATGTATAGGACAGGTCTTGGATTTATGTCCAAAATATGGAGATGAGCCTTGAGGTGAGGGGTTGGGAGCAGGGGTCATGTAGGGATGTATGAGGATATTGTGTAGGTTCAGTGGGTATGGAACAGCAGTGTGGGAGGGATGGGGAGGATAGTGGGTGTAGGACATTCCTCATTTCAGTGCATGAAGAGAGGTAGTCGAAACTCTGGCAGAGAAAGTCATTCGGTTGCTCCAGTCCTGGGTGGTAATGGAGCCTGAGGGAAATACTTCTCTATGGCTAGACATTGGGACTTTGGGGTAGTGGGTGACTGGAAAGATAAGGCACAGTAGATCTGTTTCTGTACAATCTGTTACAAATACTGTAATTACCCTCCCAATCTTACCAACTGTTACAAAGACTGTAATTACCCTCCCAAAGATTGTGCCTGTGTATGACTCAACATCTCCACTATATAGTGAGTAGCAATCTATTCTTTTCACAGTATTGTCAATATTCAATCCTGAAGCTTCCATTTTAAGATTTCGTAATAATTAATGCCTATCCATAAATTCTCATGCATGAACTGACAGTTGCAAAATTTTCACCTCAAAATCCCCATTAACAGTTACAGTCTAAATAAATAAGTAATCTGAAAAATGTTTGTGAAAGTATAAAAATTCCTTCCCTTTAATACTAAAGTCATTACAAGGCATACAAAATTACAAAGAAGAAAGATCAATGTTATCTTAGTAAAATGTTTGACAAATATATTAGCTTTTAGCATCAAAGTTATAATTTTTTCTTCCTAACATGCCTCACACTTTTCTTTCTTTTCCTAACATAAAACATACAGTATCTTAGTGTCCTCTTTCCCTGTCCCTTAAATTACATATACTTAAGCATACACAATATATTTAAGGTGGAACAGTCGATATTACCATACTGTAATGGATTTTTAAATGTTCTAGAATCAGAGGTAAAATGTTTCTCAAAAACGATCGCATCACATTGACAACAGCAAGAGAACAACAACATCATGAGAACATAAGCTTTAGAATTAATGAGTTAAAGTCAAATTCTCGTGCTTCATCTAATATCTTGGATTGATTAAATACCTGTTTTGTTCACGAAACTTTATCCTCAGGCACAGAAGTTATTGTTGGAGAGCAGAAAAGTTTGGTAATACAGAACAAGATTATGTTAGGTGTCAATGCAAAGAATGATTAGCATAATAATAGTAATAATGCCTGGACTTGGTTCACATTGTAAACTGCAGGCTTGAGTAAAGTATATTGAAATTTGGAAACAGTGGCACACTTATGGTGCGTGATCATTGGGTCACCAAACCAGTCACTTCCAACTAATTAACCGGCAAAAAATACATATAAGTTATTGGATTAGTGGAGCATAGTGCTGATTATACTACTTTGAATAAGATATAATGCACTTTTAAGCATTTAGTTATAATTTCATTAGTCATTACGATAACAAAAAATACAGAACCTTCTCTTTTGGAAGCTCTAGCAGGAATCAAAACAAGAATTGGTTGTACATTGTTTCTGCATTTTAAAACAACAGAAGAATGGAAATTCCACAGATAGCTGAATAAGCACAGGAGATAAACCTTCTGCAGTACAGTTAAGTCTTTGATGTTGAGTCATAATGATTTCTTATAACGTTTCCTTGAATAACAGACTATATCCATCACAGATTCTGGAAGTGCCATTCAATCATGTTTCACTCAGGGGCTCATTGTGGATATGCACTGATGAGCCAGAATATTATGATCACATACTTGAAAACATGTTGTTCTACTTTTGGAATGCTATTCAGCAGTGATTCTGCATGCCGTGGATTCAACAAGTAATTGATAGGTTTCCAGAGGCTTGTGGCACCAGATGCCTGTGCACAGGTCACACATTTCCTGTAATTTCTGGGCGATTGGTTTGTGGCTGTGGAGCTGGCGCCCAATAGTGTCCCAGTTGGATTTCACTGGATTCAGATACGCTGAATTTCAAGGTCATGACATCAACATGAGTTCCTGTCATGTTCCTCAAACCATTTCAGCATGATTCTAGCCTTAGGACATGGATACTGCTGCAAGATGCCATCACTCTGAAGAATACATCAAGTACAAGGGGTTACAATCGGTCCCTAATAATCTTAATGTTGTCCACAGCTGTTGCAGTGCCTTTGATTACTAATGCAGGTCCCATGGAAGACCAGGTGAATGTCCCCTGTAATATAATACTGACCAGCCTACATATGTGGCACACTGCTTGTTTTGAGCAGCCTGGATGATGGAACATCTGGCCACAACCATTGACCTGGTTTAACAATAAATGGGATTCATCCAACCAGATGACACTATTCCACTGATCTGCTGCCCAATCTCAATGATCCCATGCCTACTGTAATCATAATTGATGATGTTGTTGGGTTAACATGGGAACACATATGGGTCCTCTGCTGCAGAAGACCATGTTCAACACTGTCCGCTGAACAGTATATCAAAAAAATCTTGTGACTGTGCCACCACTGTACCCTGTTGTCATGTCTGCAACAGATCACTGCCTATCCTGCTTTAGAGAGAGGGCAAATCTCCATTCCCTATGTTCAGTGATGAGCTGTGGCTATCCAAATTGTTGTCGCCTACTCATGGTTCCAGCAGTCTTCAACCACTTTCTACAGATGCTCACAACAATAGCACATGAACAATTGACCACCTCCCAGCATTGGGCCGCAAAAATCTGGATTTTGTTAAAGACACTTCCGAGAGTGGATTTATGCCTCTGTCACATTTAACATCACTAGAATGGTTCCCCATTCATCTCTGCTTCACTCATATATTTCTCTTGCCATGTCACATGCCCTTTGTGCCACAAGACACATATAAGTAAATTTTCATGCAAATAGGACAACTAAAGATAAATGAAATACATTAAATGGCTCTGTATTAGCATGGGAAGGCCTTTTTCTTTCATCTGCTAAGCATCATTCAGCATCTAGTACATGGTGATTTAAACCACTAAAGTTTGTGATGAATGAATTCCTGGAGTTGAAATCAATTTTGTAATTAATGTTCACTGTTGTGTCGGCTACTGTGGAAGTCAGCACTGACACAAACTAGGAAGCAGAGAAGTTGCAATGGCCCGTGGTAGGAATCCAAAATGATCTCTACATACACTTTCAAATAAATAGAACACTTTATTTCTAAAAAGACAAGAAACATAATTTAACTGCTCATTTGAAGTGGCTTGATGTGCTTCCTGTGCCTCCTACATGCAATTACTTTTACTCTATTACTACTCATAGAACGTCTCATTGTTATTCAGTACCGATTCTCTCAAAGACTGTGACCAAACTGGGGCCAACCAGTGATGGACAGCTGGTTAAGTCAGTGTTAACATGGGGCACTGAAATCTGTCTTCCTGGAGGTGTGATCTGCTCTTTCCAATCACGTGCAGGTCAGTGCCCTCTTGATGCAATTTCATAGTGTTGCACTGGTTGGTGTGCAGTCAATACTTTAGGACTACACATTTATCCCCTCCCTCCAAAATGCCACACTGTTGTCATGTAGGGAGCCATCTTACATTAACAGGAGGAAAGGCAGGAAGCCGGGAGGAGTGAGGAGCCAGGAGCCGCAATTGAGAGCAACACTGAGTTCCCTGCCACATCCTGACATTTGCCCTGTGCTCCAAGGGGAACATCAGTCAAACAATCCATAAAAAGGCACCTTCCCTTTCCCTGAGCAGATCTGATTAAAAACAGAGAGGGCTGTGATGACGACAGCAGCAGCAATGATGCCAATGATGGTGCCGGTTCTATGGTGGGTACCAGAATGAGTACTGTGAAGTTGAGCTGCTGTGGCAGTGAAAGTGATGGGTCTAGCTCCATCTCTTCTGCAGGTGGTGCTGAAGAGGCCCCTTGAGACAGTCATGTTGGCTGCAATATCCCAGTATGCAAATCTGGGGACAGAAAATCAGCAGAAGAATCTCACAATACACAAGCATGAATCTGGTTCTAGTGGTGGCTTAACAGCCGAGCAGGACCTTGAATTAAATAAGTGCAAGCACCCAAATTTTGAAAAATTGTTCCTCTCGCTCAGTTTCTGTTGTGACCAAATACTCTGGAAAGGATCGAATCATTTGGCACAAAGTGATACTTGTGGTGTGTGGGAGGCACCATGCACTGTTGTGGGTGCAGCAACTGGAGCAGCATGCGGTGGCACTGGCTATGTAAAAGCTTTGCTGGGGATGGACCAATGAGAGGCTGGAAGCAGTATGTTGCGAGGAAGAGCAGCCATGTACAGGAGAGATGTAGTTTGCTCATCTATTGCTTGAAAAGATGCACAAATCATCCAGCTTCTCTGTTCAACTGAGGATGAAATGGAGCACTGATAAGGTGAGTGCTAGTATTGGCTTCACAAAACTGTTCATAGTCATGAGGCATAAACTGTGGTCTATTGTTCGTAACCAACACTTCAGGCAAACGTTCCAAGCAATAAATAGATGACAAAGCCTGAATGGTACAACAAGACATAGTTGAGTTCGTTGACACTGCAAATGAATATTTTCTAAAGGAGTCCAGAAAAATAAGCCAACAAGTGTCGCAAAAGAGACAATCAAAGTCAATATGCACTTGTTGCCATGGCGACTGAGACTTGGGCCAAGCTGAAAACGTTTGCAGTGTGCAGTGGGCCCAATAGAGTTTCAGCATAAGCACAACACTGTGATGTCTTTTGTTCAATGGAGGCATCCACGTCAAGCCAAGTACAGTGCCAATGCGCTAATGTTTTGTGAATACAATTCCCCAATGTCCTTGGTGGAGCAATCGCAACACATCTTTTTTGCAACACTTTATGAAGAAGCACACGCTATTGCCCAGAGTCATATTGCAATAAAATTACACCATGATGGATGGAGAGGCTATGTCGATGAGCAAAATATCAGTGCATAAAAGAATTCTGAATATTATTCACTGAATGAGGCCAAGCTGCATGGATTAAGGGCAACAAAAAATTCAAGTCAGGTTCTCCTTCAGTGGCCTGTGCCATCTGACAACAAAGTGCAGCAGCAGCATTAAATCCAGAATCATGTTCAACAGGAAGGTGGGAAAGACATCAGCATTTGTGTGCTTCTACATGGGCTGGTACAATGTTTGGTACTGATACTGTGACAATAACAAAGCCTAACATTGTAGCTTCTGAGCCATACAAGGCAGAACAGGTTTGGATGGATGAAACAAAGACTGAAGTGGTTTATAATCTTTCGCCAGATAAAACTATCAACCAAACAGATAATTGTGAAACTTTTCACACCATAGATAATAGTGAGCACTTCCTTCTTGACTTGGGAATAATTACATTGGACCTTGGTCAATAACTTGGAAGCAAAAGCAACTGGCCTGTCCTGTGAACCAAATATGTGCGAGAGCCCAGCTCCAATTCTGTACAAAGAATTGTCCACTTGTTATATAAGAAAAAAAGGATTTTTGAATAAATTATAATTGTATATGATTGCATTGTTAAAATGTTCTGTGCTTATTGCTATATTTTTGGGCATTGGACTTCCTTACATTTTTGTTGAAGATGCAGGCAATGGAGGACTCCAGGGACACCGACGGTTGTCATAGTCACGAAAATCCTCTTCCTGTAATTTTCCTTTTGACTTATTTCAATAAATAAAATGTTTGGTACAGTTCTTTAATATTATATAATTCACTCATGCATATAATACATCGAGATCACAATACTTCATCTCTAAAATTGCACATCCTCATCATCCTTCTACATACGAAAGAGTTAGTTTGTGTCTGTCTAAAGCTAAAAACTGTACAACAAATTGAACAAAAAAATGTTTTCATTTGTCTGCACCTTACCGCACTTTCATAATTAATGTCTTTGCCAACCCTCTGGTTACTCGGTGTTTCAAATGCTTTTTATATAAATCTTAATTTTATGGCATCCTGGGGGCCTTGCATCATGTACTTATACAATTTCGCCCACACGGTACATTGACACGTTATGAAGAAAACAGTGTTTTTTTTTTCTTTTACTTAAATTCACCAATAGGGGTCAATGCGCCCCCCCCCCCCCCCCCCCCCCCACGTTTTCTTTGGTCCGGTTTGCTCCATTCTTGCTGCCAGGTTTTGTGCTGGCACACTGGCTAATTTGGTGGCAATAACTAGTTGCCAACAGTCAACATGCTATATGCTACCATTGCACATGCATGCACTCATTTTCTTGGTGTTGATGTCAAACTGAGTGTCACACTTTCACCTGAGTGTCACGTACCAAAGAAATGCTGTGGCGTTTGTCTTCATTCTGGGTGCAGTGAGTGTATGCTTATTGTTCAAAATGTGATGCTGTGGCAAAAGCTCTCCATTTTTATGGCCCAGGCATCATTACTACCCATCATACTCGCATTTTCAGTGGAGAGAACCCTGACAAACAGCATCCATCGATGAGGTGAGTACCTGCTCAAACAACTATAGTTCACTTGTCTATGTATCAAGTGTTGTGAGCCATGATATTCATAAGTTATTTCGTTGCACATGCATGTTCATGTCACCACACTTGACTGTGCACTTGTTGAAAGACACATATAGCCATCCAAAACACTGTATAAATTGCTCGAACAGTCCACAAGTGTACCGCCGGTCCATAGTGTCCAAGGAGCACAATATTTCAGCAATCAGACATGTCGCCATTGTCATGTGCGCTAACGAACTGAGCTCCTGTGGGCGGGCGGCCGTCCTAAATCCCCTTCCCCCACGAGCTGTTCTCTCCGTGGTCTGCGCCCGCGGCCGTGCATCGGCGGTCGCTGATAGGCTGGTGTCGGCATCTGTGGTGGTGTCTGTGTAACTGCCTCATATGCCCTGGCCACTCGTTCATTTTCTTTGCTGAGCCGCTTTTTAATTAGTGCTGGTTCCCATGCTTTGCTGAGGTTATAGCCACAATCTCTGTTGATTTGTCCGTCCCTGGGAAGAATTTTGATAACATCTCTAACGATGCTATCCCAGTATTTAGATATCTGTGCAAAGACCCTGGCATGTTGGTAGACCATTTCATGATTTTCGGACAAACAGTGCTCTGTGACTGCTGACTTGTTGGGGTACATAAGTCAAGTGTGCCTCTGATGTTCTTGTCAACAATCTTCGATGGTGCACACCGAGTGCCCAATGTAAGTCTTCCCATACTCACAGGGAATCTGGTATATGTAGGCATTCCACAAACTGAGATCATCATTGACACTTCCCAATAATAGGCAGTTCCTACTCGGTGTTTCCTCAATATTCGTCTGTATAAGTTGCTTGTCTTTGAAGTTCATTTCTTCATATAGAGTTTGGTTTCCACTGGAAATTCATACAAGTATTGATTTACAACAAGACATAACATGATAGCTTATACCTATGGCTGACATTCCATCCATTGGTTATACACTCCTGGAAATTGAAATAAGAACACCGTGAATTCATTGTCCCAGGAAGGGGAAACTTTATTGACACATTCCTGGGGTCAGATACATCACATGATCAGACTGACAGAACCACAGGCACATAGACACGGGCACATAGACACAGGCAACAGAGCATGCACAATGCCGGCACTAGTACAGTGTATATCCACCTTTCGCAGCAATGCAGGCTGCTATTCTCCCATGGAGATGATCGTAGAGATGCTGGATGTAGTCCTGTGGAACGGCTTGCCATGCCATTTCCACTTGGTGCCTCAGTTGGACCAGCGTTTGTGCTGGACGTGCAGACCGCGTGAGACGACGCTTCATCCAGTCCCAAACATGCTCAATGGGGGGCAGATCCGGAGATCTTGCTGGCCAGGGTAGTTGACTTACACCTTCTAGAGCACGTTGGGTGGCACGGGATACATGCGGACATGCATTGTCCTGTTGGAACAGCAAGTTCCCTTGCCAGTCTAGGAATGGTAGAACAATGGGTTCGATGACAGTTTGGATGTACCGTGCACTATTCAGTGTCCCCTCGACAATCACCAGAGGTGTACGGCCAGTGTAGGAGATCGCTCCCCACACCATGATGCCGGGTGTTGGTCCTGTGTGCCTCGGTCGTATGCAGTCCTGATTGTGGCGCTCACCTGCACGGCGCCAAACACGCATACGACCATCATTGGCACCAAGGCAGAAGTGACTCTCATCGCTGAAGACGACACGTCTCCGTTTGTCCCTCCATTCGCGCCTTTCGCGACACCACTGGAGGCGGGCTGCATGATGTTGGGGCATGAGCGGAAGACGGCCTAACGGTGTGCGGGACCGTAGCCCAGCTTCATGGAGACGGTTGCGAATGGTCCTTGCCGATACCCCAGGAGCAACAGTGTCCCTAATTTGCTGGGAAGTGGCGGTGCGGTCCGCTACGGCACTGCATAGGATCCTACGGTCTTGGCGTGCATCCGTGCGTCGCTGCGGCCCGGTCCCAGGTCGACAGGCACGTGCACCTTCCGCCGACCACTGGCGACAACATCGATGTACTGTGGAGACCTCACGCCCCACGTGTTGAGCAATTCGGCAGTACGTCCACCCGGCCTCCCGCATGCCCACTATACGCCCTCGCTCAAAGTCCATCAACTGCACATACGGTTCACGTCCACGCTGTCGCGGCATGCTACCAGTGTTAAAGACTGCGATGGAGCTCCATATGCCACGGCAAACTGGCTGACACTGACGGCGGCGGTGCACAAATGCTGCGCAGCTAGCGCCATTCGACGGCCAACACTGCGGTTCCTGGTGTGTCCGCTGTGCCGTGCGTGTGATCATTGCTTGTACAGCCCTCTCGCAGTGTCCGGAGCAAGTATGGTAGGTCTGACACACCGGTGTCAATGTGTTCTTTTTTCTATTTCCAGGAGTGTATTACGAACAAAAGTTCTTAGAGAATGAGATTTTCACTCTGCAGTGGAGTGTGTGCTGATATGAAACTTTCTGGCAGATTAAAACTGTGTGCCAGACCGAGACTTGAACTCGGGACCTTTACCTTTCACGGGCAAGTGCTCTACCAACTGAGCTCTCCAAGCATGGCTCACGCCCCGTCCTCACAGCTTTACTTCTGCCAGTATCTCGTCTCCTACCTTCCAAATTTACAGAAGCTCTCCTGCAAAACTTGCAGAACTAGCACTCCTGAAAGAAAGGATATTGCAGAGGTATGGCTTAGTCACAGCCTGGGGGAAGTTTCCAGAATGAGATTTTCACTCTGCAGTGGAGTGTGTGCTGATATGAAACTTGCCCGCGAAAGGCAAAGATCCCAAGTTCGAGTCTCGGTCTGGCACACAGTTTTAATCTGCCAGGAAGTTTCATATCAGTGCAAACTCCGCTGCAGAGTGAAACATCCCCCAGGCTCTGGCTAAGCCATGTCTCTGCAATATCCTTTCTTTCAGAAGTGCTGGTTCTGCAAGGTTCACAGGAAAGCTTCTGAAAAGTTTGGAAGGTAGGAGACGAGACACTGGCAGAAGTAAAGCTGTGAGGAACGGGGCATGAGTCTTGCTTGGAGAGCTCAGTGGTAGAGCACTTACCTATGAAAGACAAAGGTCCCGAGTTCTAGTCTCGGTCCAGCACACAGTTTTAATCCGCCAGGAAGTTTCATAAAGCTCTTAAGTTTTAAAATGTCATAAAAATTTTCATTAACTGGATTCTGTTACTACAGTTTGTTTGTTAGTTTCAGCTTATCCTTGTTCACGTATACAAATTGATTACATATCATATTTTTATGACACAATTCAAGCATATGATACATTTTTGCTTGATTTTATAGATGGGCTTTTATCACTCTCTGGAGCTTATTTCTTTCTTAGGTAGAGGAGGGAGAAAAACATTGGAATAGGACTAAAGCATCACGCATTGCTGACCTAACTATGGCTGGCGCCGCCTCATTTGTTTGGAAGGGAAGAAAGGAAATACTCATCTACTTAGTTACCAAGGAACTTTTGCTTCATTAAAATAATGTGTATCGACTTAATCACTGCTGAAGTATCAGGTTGTTTCTTTATGTACTAGTGTTGTTTACTTCAATTCATGGATAGCTTAGTGTGAAATCTGATGCTTTAACCATTGTATACTTATCTTTTTCAAATACCTGAAATGCCATTATTCAAGCTTTCATGTGTGATGGTAAGAAATTAATTGGTTTTTGTAAAATCTCATGCTTAAATGTGTGTGGGTACTCTGCGCAGGAAATAAGTAGTGATAATTGTCACTGAAACAAACTGTGATGGCACATTTTTCATTTGGCTTATGAGCTTTATTGTAAATATCCCTATAACTAAATTGTTTACTCGAGGTGTGGCCCATTTCTTCATTAGGTACCTGCTACTCTCAACACAATTCTCTTCTTCTTTGCCGTGACAATAAACTTAAAGCTAACTTAAAACTAATTGCATTTCGTAGCTTGATGGCCACTGATACAATGGCTCATTGCATACGCCTGCAGATATTTCCATATTTTGTTTAAATTCACAGATATTCCTTTATTCTCCTACCATGTATGATCATTTTCCTTGCAAAGAAAATTATATGATATTTCTCACGGTATTTTTCCATTTGTACTCAGCTCACATCTCTCGTACAGTTTTTCATAATGCTTTCTTCTGGTTGTAACTATGTTGAATATAGCTTAGTAGTTAATTAAATCCCTGTGTACAAATATCAATAGGTTCCTTAATTCTTAGACAGTAGATGTATTTACATAATATGTCTGTTTACTTTGTATTTAAGTTAGGTACATATTGCATTCCTATTTTGGCTGCACCTTCAGCCAGTCTGTCACGTATGCACACAGGTCAATGTCTCCTCTCCTACTACTGACGCCAGTGCGTATTGTTGAGTGTGCAATAGCTGAGCCATAATCTAATTTTGTTTATACTTTCGGGCTTCAGAGGAAGCAGTGTGTTACTCCCCAGTGCTGATAATTTTTATGCCTATGTGTACAAATCAAAAGAATCACTTATGTCTATACACATTACTTTATTTTAACATACACTCTAGAAGAAAAATTGCACTTAGAATTATGTACACTATGTACAATTATCTTGTGAAAAAAAGTTACCTCGCTTTGTCATTCTATAAAGGCTTTTATATCTTTGTGAGGGTAGAGACCCTTGTCTTTTCCTGTTTTCTCATAGGCTAATCTGTACGTCCCAGGGTATGGTATTTTGGAAATTACATATGGCCCTGAATAGAGTAATTGCCACTTTTTATTCAGTTTGCCAAATTTTGTCAATTTAGGGTGAGTCTGTAAGAGGACTCGTTGCCCTTCAAAAAATTGTGTAACACGTTTCAGTTTATTGTTATAAATTTTCCTTCTATACTCAGCCCTGTTTTCTACAGTAACTATGGCTTGTTTCATTTTATCTTTTGGTGTCATTTCTGTAGTATGTACATTTGGTATGGGTGACTCCCACTCATTTGTTAGCTTTGTCCGGAACATCAATTCATTAGGTGTAAAACCTGTTGAAGAATTTAGAAGGCTATTGACAACTTGCATGCAAGGAGTTACATATTCTACCTACTGGGTATGTTTGTGAGGGATGTATGTACTAATAAACTGATTTAATTCGTTAAAGTTCAACTGGGCTTTCTTCTGAATGAAAAAAGCTTACAAATATGTGCTTTATGCCCTGTGAGGTCATAAATTGTTTCCACTTCTGCCCAACAAAATATGAAGCATTTTCAGTTAATAGTACCTTTGGTTTACCTACTCTTCTCAAATAGTCTCCCTCAATTCTTTTTCTGATATTTGTGGCTGATATCTAGAGGATTTTTTTTTAGTATTGGGTGTAGCTCAGTATATTTTGACACATTGGACTGTATTGATTTTTGACATATTGCAGACTTTCTTAATACCTGTAGGACTCACTTTCTCAAATTTGGAAAATATCAAGGTGTTGCAATTTTTTGCAGTACATTTACTCACTCCATAATGTCCCCATACTTCATGTGTGTGTCTTATAAATTCTTCAATATAATCTTCCAGGATACACACACAGCAATGATCAAATTTTTCATGTTTCCTGTTAAACAAAACGCCCTTGTACTCCAGATACCATTTACTTACCTTTCCACTTTCACCTTGCTTAAAGTTTTGCATAACTTTACTCCATCTGTGACCTTGCTATTGGATAATTATCATCTGCTTACAGTACTTATAGTAATCAGACTTGTGTTGTAACTTACATTAATAACATTCTGAGTTGTGCATCTTGATCTGTAAATTCACCAAATTCCTCTGAACCTTGTGGTAACCTAGACAAGGCATCTGCAATAATGTTCTGACTTCCTTTAATATAAATGATTTCAAAATTGAGTTCCTGTAAATATACACTCTACCTAGCTAATCTACAGTGCAATAGTTTACATGTTAAAAGAAATGACAGTGACTGGTGGTCACAGTAAACTTTGGTATTCTTGCCCCATAAAAAATATTCAGACCATTTAAATGCCCATAGTATCACTAAACTTTCCAATTCTGACACAGAGTAAGATCCTTCTGCTTAAATAATGTGTGATTAAGCAAAACTGATGACCTTGGGTACTTCCTTACCTTGTTCCTCTCGCATCTGGAATAAGCATGCCCCCAGCCCTTGAGATGAGGCATCAGTGCATAGACAAAAATCCTTGGACATGTCAGGGTGGCTAAGAATATTTGCATTGACTAATGCCTGCTTAATGTTATTAAAGTCCTCTTGACACTTCTCGTCCCATAACCAAGGCCTATTTTTTTCATAACAAGTTGAGCAATACATCATGGTTCATCAGTTGTTGTGGTACGAAAGGCTTTTAGTTTTTTTATTCCTTGGAGCTGGACAATTGTATAGGGCATCAAGTTTTTTCAGATCAGGTAATATACCTTCTTCATGGCTGAAAAATTTGACTTGCTCCTTACTGAAACTATACTTTTTTTAATTGGCTGTTACTCCGTAACCTGCAAATCGTTGAAGCATCTGTTCAATGAGCCTTATATATTCTAACCAAGTAGGTGTGACTATTAGCAGGTGGTCGACACAGACAGTGACTTTGCTAATTTCTGGTACTAAAACCTTGTCCAATGCAGATATAAACACTCCTGCTCTAATGTTCAGTCGAGAAGGTAGAACGCAGAATTCGTAACTTCTGGCCCCACAAACAAATGCTGTATATTTTCAACTTTCTTTGTGGAGTTTTATTTATCAGTAGGACATTTTGAGATCAAGCCCACTGAAATATTTTGTATTGTAAAACTGTAGAAGCTGTTCAACCAAATCGTCTGGCCTTGTGCATACTGGTATTATAATCTTATTGATACCTCTAGCATTGAGAACTAATCTTACGGAACTATTTGGTTTGCTTACTGGTAATATTGGACTACAACAGGGTGAAAATGAAGGTTGTGGAATTCCCCGTTTAATCATATGATTGTTCTCTTCCCTTACTTCTTTTGGTACTGATGTTCGTGTAATTCCCCATTTAATCATATGATTGTTCTCTTCCCTTACTGCTTCTCGTTTTACCCGTGGAATAGGATATGACATTACACAAAATGTCCCATGTGGATAGACTTCAAATTTATATTCATAGTCTTTGATTACTCCTGACTCCTTACTGAAAACATTGGCATACTTAAATTACAAGTTAGAAAGTTCTTGTCATTGGATATCATTTAGCACCTGTGATTCACTTAGTTTCTGCTCTACCCTTTTGTAACTACCATCAGTGTTTGCTTCTTGTTCAGTATCAAATTTGTTTGTGAAATACACAGCTGGAAAGGAATATTGTACTATGACATGTGACTCTGATTTGTTTTTCTTTCTTTCATCAGGTGTTTTGACTAAATCAATAGAAAAGATCTGAATCTTCACATAAAAATGGCATTTACCATTACCTATGTCAATCTGTGTTTTGTATGTTCTAAACGTGTCCTTGTCAATAAGACAATAAACTATAAGTTTTTCAAGTATAAGAAAGTTGCACTTCACTGTAAAATCTTCAGTTTGTATTGGAATAAGTGCTTGATGCTTAACCAATTTAGGCTTACTGCCTGCAGCAGTTTGAACCTTCAATTTTGTACAGGAAATGTTGAGAACTTGCCTCTCTTCGTCAATTCACACAATAAGCATTTGGCATTAGGTTGGTAGTTGAACCTGTATCTAAAATTAACTGTGTGTCAATGTTACATATTTTAACCTTAATAATTGCTTGTAATTGTTCTTCCTTGACTTTGGCTACTATATCTAACTCATGATGATACTGTGCCCCCACTGAGAGAATCTCTGCTCTCGTAGACCAACACCTTCAACCTATTACCTGGAACCTATCCTCCTAAATAAAAGAAACCAACCATTTCCTCGAACAACTCTCCACAGTTCCTTTCCCTTTACCACATGGTGCCCTGCTCGTCACTATTGATGCCACCTCCCTGTACACTAACATTCCTAATGCCCATGGCCTTACTGCTATTGAGAACTACCTTTCCAGACGCCCTATAGATTCTAAACCAACAACCTCCTTCCTAGTCTCCATGACCAACTATATCCTCACCCACAATTACTTCTCCTTTGAAGGCATTACCTACAAACAAATCTACGGTACGGCTATGGGCACCCGCATTGCACCATCCTATGCTAACCTATTCATGAGCCATGTAGAGGAATCGTTCCTAAAAACCCAGAATCCTAAACCCCTCACCTGCTTCAGATTCATAGATGACATCTTTGCTATCGCGATTGAAGGCGAGGACACCTTTTTCACATTCCTCCAGAACCTCAACAACTTCTTCCCCATTTGCTTCACCTGGTCCTACTCAACCCAACAAGCCACCTTCCTAGATGTTGACCTCCACCTCAGAGAGGGCTACAACAGTACCTCCGTCCATATCAAACCTAATAACCACCAGCAATACCTCCACTTTGACAGCTGCCACCCATTCCATACCTAGAAGTCCCTTCCATACAGCCTAGCCCCACCATGGTCCTCACATCTGCAGTGACTAGCAGTCCTTCTCTAAATATACTGAGGGTCTCACTGAAGCCTTAACTGACTGTAATTATCCTCCCATCCTTGTACAAAAATTAATCTCCCGTGCCTTATCTTTCCAGTCTCCCACCGCCTCCCAGTCCCACAGTATGGCCACAGAAGAGCATTCCCCTCATTACTCAGTACCATCTGGGACTGGAGCAACTGAATTACATTCTCCGTCAGGGTTTCGATTACCTCTCGTAATGCCCTGAAATGAAAAATGTCCTACCCACTATCCTTCCCATCCCTCCTACTGTGATATTCTGCCGTCCACCAAACCTACACAATATACTAGTCCATCCTTACACAACCCCTGCTCCCAATCTCTTCCCTCTGGGTCATACACCTGTAATAGACCTAGATGTAAGACCTGTCCCATACATCCTCCTACCACTACCTACTCCAGTCTGGTCACTAACATCACCTATCCCATCAAAAGCAGGGCTACCTGTGAAACCAGTCATGTGATTTGCAAGCTAAGTTGCAACCACTGTGCTGCATTCTATGTAGGCATGACAACCAATAAGCTGTCTGTCCGCATGAACAGCCACCGACAAACTGTGGCCAAAAAACAAGTGGACCACCCTGTAGCTGAACACACTGCCAAACATGATACCCTTCATCTCAATGACTGCTTCACAGCCTGTTACATATGGATCCTTCCCACCAACACCAGCTTTTCTGAATTGCACAGGTGGGAACTCTCCGTGCAGTACATCCTATGTTCCCATAACCCTCCTGACCTCAACCATCATTAGTTACTGTCCTCACGCATCCAGCCCCCTCCCCATTCCCATTCCAACACTACACAGCCATCATTTCACTGCCACACCTAATCTTTTAACTTCTTTTTATTTTTATTTCTCTCCTTTCCACTACTTACCCTCAGCTAGTCAGCACTCCCATCATGCGCTGGTGCTGCAGCTCCCAGTGTAGTTTCAGCCCTCTGAGACTGCAGACGTGTGCAAGTTGCATTTGCATGAGTGTGTGTATGTGTGTCTACTACTGACAAAAGCCTTAATGGCTGAAAGTTATGAGTGTGTGAATCTTTTTATAGTGCCTATCATGACTCAGCATCTCCACTATATGGTGAGTAGTAACGGTCCTTCTCTGGTATTGTTACATGCTGATACAAATCATCCTTGATGTCACCTCGTTTGTCAAATCTTATGAAACATGTTTGTAGTTCTGCCTTGCCCCCACTCTCTGAGAGGTCAATAGCTTGGAGCTTAACTATGACCGCTTGGTGTTTCTGATGGCGTAGTGTGACTTAGTTCATTCCCTGGGGAAATTTAAATGAGTTGCACTGTGTGTGTACTTCACCAATTTGTGTCATTAACAGCTGTGCAGTTACTTTGCTGCCCACAGTTCGGCTGTGGTACAGCGTAAGGCATGGCAATGTTGCCATGCATCGGCCACTGCTGCAGCTGACTGTTTCTATTCATATTCGGCATAGAGCCTTGTGATGGGGAACAGTAATTCGCTCATGTGTTGAAATTACCCCTGTTGTTTTGGAAGTTCCTTTTAAATCATTTTTTTTACGTTCCCGTTACTGTACTCATTAACTCTGGGTATGAAATTTTGCCTTTGTGTGTACCAACCTTGCTGTGTGTTTAAATCACATATTGCTGACTGATTTACATAATTATGCTGTTGTTGTGCCTGATTTTCTGTTGCTCTATGGGGTACCAGTCTTTCCTCATAGATTAAGTTGATAGAATCGAGCACTTACAGAAAATATTCAGTATCGTGTTCAGGCATTGTGACTAATTTTACTCTACTGGGCGATGGTAAATGACTTTTCAAATTTTTAACATGTCTACCTGTGATATTGGGTTCACCCAGTAGCGTGTCTTGTTCAGGATTTTTTCAAAGTATACACATAGACTGCCGTATTTGCCATCGAATGGTACAGGGGTGAAAATCTCACATCTGATTCTTTATTGCACTGTCTCAGACCAGTATTTGTCGATGAAAGCTCGTTCAAATTGGGTATAAGTGTTGCAACATTCTGCCACTTCATTTGTCCATAAGAGCACGTCGTCTTGCATATATCCCACGACAAATCTGATTTTCTGTGCTTCCGTCCAGTTGGGTGGAAATACATGACAAAAAGCACTAATAAATAGTACGGGACTCATTCTTTTACCTTTGGTAATAAATGTAGGAAATTGTCAATGTCTCAGCAAACCTTAGTCTGCAAAAATAGCTGATAGACTCGTGGCATTTTCGATCATATTTATGTTGTTGTTGTAGTTATCTGTAATTCTGGCTGGTAATTGTTCAGATATTGGAGGGGTATGTTAACAGTTTGCAACCTACAACTGTCACTGGTACCTGCTGTGGGACTCGTGGCAATTTGATATCAAGATTGTGGTTTGTTCACTGTAGCCTGTGTATTATTTACATGCATATTTCAAGATCTGGTAATATTTTCTTCTAAAAGGTTGTGGATTATATTTTCCATGGTGTGTAGGTTAATGTTTACCTTGTTCACATTTCACTTTCTTTTTTCTGAATTGCCTTTTCTACTACATCTCTGTATAACTTACAATCAGTTACTAACTTCTCTGCAATGGTGTTACCCTTATCTAGCATACGTGCTTCAGCTTGACTAATGATATCACTCAGATTTTCATTAATCTTCTCTCTCTCCCAGCTAGATGCTCTCTTTGTTTAGTTTGTTAATGACAGTGGTTACCTTTTTTACTGTCCAAACCAAATGGTTTTGTGTGGCTTCAATGTTTGTGTTTGCGTCTGTGATTTCCTTTATCTGTTGTTCTACTAGATTGCAATGGTCATTAAAAGAATCTACCTTCTGTTTTACCTCCGCAATGTTACTGTTAACTTCAGCAAGTACTTCATGCTTTACCTGTGTTTTCATATCATTCAGTTTTTCGTCGATTTCAATGCGAAAATTTTAGGCTAAGTCATCAAATTTCTGTGAGACTGTGTCTTGCAAATCCTTGAATACTTGTTTTTGTTCTTTCTTCATTGCATTTAGGTCTCGTGTAACAGTATTTTGTGCTGTTTTACCATATCCAGGCAAATTACTGAAATTGGTGTTTATATTATGTTTCATACATTCAAATTTTGCATTTATGTTAGATAGTAGCTGCCATAGCAGTACTGCAGTTGTACTATGTGGTTGCTGTCCGCACTACTTCCCAAGTTATTGTTTGTGTTGCGACCAAGTGGTGTATGTAACGTGTTGTCCAGATTCATATTTAGATCGCTCTTTTATGTTTCATTCATGAGTGGTATGTTGCTCTGGGAGATGCATGACATTGTCTCGTCAATTGTAAACATTGAATCATCAAGGTTATTCTGTTGTGGAGTGTCACTCTGATTTGTCACTCCTGCAACACTCACATCTGATCTACTTAAACCTTTGGCGGTAGGTATACATGGTGCCTGAACTTCAATTGCTTGACTCGTAATTCTGCGCCATCTTGGCTGATCGTGTTTTCGCTATCGCTATCAACAATGGGCATGTATTTTTTGGCCGTTATATGAAATTTGCAAAAAATGGAAATTTCACAAAATGTTAAAATTTTCATACACTAATTATTACACTTGATAATGTAATTTACTTGATGTCAAAGCCTGCTTTATGTCTAATATGATGCTCAAACTATTGTGTCACAAATCTTTATGTTTTACTGACAATGTGTGTCACACTTAAGAAATTTCTGTCAATTTTTTGCCAATAAAATCCCAGGAAGGAAATAATAAGGAAAAGATTTCTATCTACATCAAAAGAGGCACTACCAAGCATAACCATGCAAGCAACTCCTACCTTTGCCATGCTGAATAAAACTGCTTACTATGGAAAAATATTTGCATAGCCTGTGTCCAATTCTTATTCCTTTCAAAATTTTTCTCCCCTCTTTTTGCCTTTTCGTTTTACTTGCTCCCCATTGTGATTCATGCAAACAGAAAATATAGGCAAATAGTTTTTAAAATTCCTAACAACATCATAGAAATTTCTTATTATAAGAACTGTTAACAAACATTACTCACAACAGGTGCCCAAAAGTCCTGACACACAGGTCGACAGTTGTAATAAAAAAAGAATTTTTGGATAAATTATAATTGTATATGATGCGTTGTTAAAATTTTTCTGTGCTTATTGGTATTCTTTTGGGACATTGGACATCCTCAAATTTTTGTTGAAATTGCAGGCGACAGAGGACTCCAGGGACACCGACGCTTGTCATAATTACGAAAATCCTCATCGTCCTTCTACATACAAGAGAGTTAGTTTGTGTCTGTCTAAAGCAAAAAACTGTACAACAAATTAAATGAGAAAATATTTTCGTTTGTCTGTGCCTTACCACGCATTCATAATTAACATCTTTGCCAACCCTCTGGTTACTTGATCTTTCAATTTTTTTTTTCCTTTTTTTTTCTTTTTTTTTTTTTTTTTTACGGCATCCTGTGGGCCTTTCGGCGTGCACTTATACACACTACCAGTCACTCAACAAAGCCTTTTTAACTTTCTGGAATCCACCATGACACTCTTTGATCCAAGCAAAAGACACATTCCTCCAGCAAAAACGATGCAACAGTGTCACGATCTGGGCTGCGTTGGGTACAAACCGGATATAATATGTCATCTTCCTGAGAACTGACTACAATTCCAACATGTTCCACAGAGCAGGGAGGTCCAGGATGGCCAGCAAATGTGAGTGAAGGGGATGAACAGCTTGACTATTACAAACACGGGCCAAGTGCTAAATTTCAGTCTGAAAAAAGGCACATTTGTCCAGTTGACACTTCAAACCTGCAGCCAAAAGTACTTAAAAAAGTGTATGAAGGTTACTGATATGTTCCTCTGATGTATGTTCTGATACCATGATACTGTCCACGTAATTTGAATAGAATGGAACTTTTGTAGTGAGGTGTTCTAAGTAGTGTTGGAATATGGCAAATCTGGAAGTGCTGCCATAGGGTAAGTGCAAAAATTTGAAGACCTCTAAATGTGCATTGACCATAACACATTCTGAGACTCCTCATTTAGTGGAATTAACCAATACACTTTGCATAACTAAGTTATCTGAAAAATAATTGCCTGAACCAAGCCTGTCCTTTAATTCCTCAGGGTGAGGCAACGAATAAGTATCAATTATTGTTTGTGGGTTCACAGTATATTTAAAGTCAACACAAAAATGGCGTCTTCCAGAAGGCTTCAGTAAGATTAATAAGGGAGAAGCCCACTGACTAGCCTGGATAGGAAAAATAACATCATTGTCTTGCCAGCCTTTAAGTTCACTTGCAACACTGTCTCTAAGTGCATGAGGATTGGGATGTGCCTGAAAATACCTAGGTTATGCATTTTCCTTTATTATAAAGTGCAGCACAAAATTATTTGCTCTGCCAAGTATGTCAGAAAATAAATCAGGAAACTCCTTAAGCAAATGAGTAACACTTTTTTGGGTTGAAAGCAGAAACAGAAAGAACATTGTCCTCAACACAAAGACCAAACAGATCAAATGAACCTAACCCAAAAATATGTTCACAGTCTTGTGAACACAAATTACAAATGTCAATGTTGTAGTGTGAGACTGAAATATGGCAGGCAGACTACATGTACCAAGCACTGGAATGCCCTGATGATAATATGCAGTTAAGTTGCAAGCCCAACTAGTTGTAAGGGGCATGATTAAACAGTGTAATGAAAGCACCAGTGTCTAAATGAATTACACACAGTGTCTGGCAATTATGAAGTTCACAAGCAGTTTGTTTGACTGTTATTGTAGAGCATTTGGGCAGTTTGAAGGCACATCCTGAATTTGCTCATTACTGGTACTGGCAGCTGGTTTAGAATAAACTAAATTTACTAAGAGATAAGGCACTCCGCACTTATGAGAGCGAAAGTGGGTAGAGTTCATTTTCTGTTGCCAGTACACAAAGTGTATATGATCTGGCTTTCATGCCTGGAAAATTAGCTGGGACATGATTTTACAGCAGACACACTCGTTGACACTTGTTTACTGTGTCCATGGCATGGTGGCCTGTTTGCTGGCAGTGGTCAGTTGCAAGGCCATACCTGTTTGTCATTTTGTGTTATACTGCAGATGGAAGCTACCTCAAAGCTTTCCACAGCACTATCACATGAGTCCTTATGTTCAATAATTTGTAACACTTGTTTGCAAATATGATGAGATTGCTGGAAAATTTGTTCATGAATCCTATTGTCTGGCATATTGTATGTAACTGCGTCATGAATCATTGTGTCATGAATCATTGCGTCGCTGTAGTACTGTCCACAGCTACATTGAAAACGACACTGTTGTTTCAAACACTGATGTTCAGTGACACACTGATGATACATCTGTTCTGGCTTTTCCTGCAAAAGAAAGAACTTTTAACGAGCTGCAGCAACCTGAATCTTCAAAAAACTAGCAACTCTGGCCTACTAGTCGGGAATAGCTTCTGACCAAGGCAGTAAACTTCTGTGCTGGCCATTGACAAGAAATAAGAAAGTTTCAGAATACCTTGCACTGAACTGAGTCTACCATTCATTCTGTTCCTTTCATTCATTGAAATTCTGGAATGGTGGAATGCATGAAGGTAGTGCCGTGGATGTGGGTGGGCATTGTGGTGGAGTTTATGCAGGAGCAGCTTGTATATTAATGAGTTTTTGGACTGCCATCATCAACTGCAAGATTCATCAACTGCAAGATTTCGTGGTTCTAAAACTGAATAACCTGCATTAGATCAAGGCCAGCAGCAGCCAGGGGCATAGGTGTAGGTGGTGTAGGAGATGGGTTAGAGGCCATTTTAATGAGAGGAGTGCTGCAACAAAAAAGTTAGAAGGAATGCAAATACACAAATAACAGGAGTGTTGTGGCTAGTCTACAAGAGAGAAAACAAATAGTAACAATGCCTCTATGAAAGAAAAGAGAGAAATATTAGTGAAATGCTGTGACAGAGCAGTGAAGAGCGAAGACAGCATTGGCTCTGGAATCTGCAGTGCCAGATGTGTTGGCTACTGTGGGAATCAGCATCAACACATACAAGGAAGGAGAGAAGTTGTGATGGCTGGTGGCAGGAATCCAGAATGATCTGCACATACACATTCAAATTAATAGGACAGTTTATTTCTAAAAAGAAAAGAAAAGAAACATAACTTAACTTCTCAGTAAGAAGTGGCTTGATGTGGTACTTGTGTCTATTGTGTGCAACTACTTTTACTCCCTATTACTAATTGCAGAATGCAGGCCAAGTATCATCTTCCTATTACACAGTACTGATGCTCTCAAAGTCTGCGACCGAACTGGGGCCGTCCAGCGACGGATGGCTGGTTAAGTCAGCATTAACACGGGGCGCTGAACTATGTCTTCCTGGAGGTGCTGCCTGCTCTTTCCACTGGCATGTGGGGCAGCGCCTTCTTGACGCCATTTCAGAGTGCTGCAGTGGTCTAAGTGCAGTTGATGCTTTAGGACTGGACACCCACAACACGCAAAGTGTAATTCTCTCTGTAAGGCAATTTTTCATTATTTTGAGTATGCAGTTCAAATCAGTAATGACAATGTGTACAGTTTCTCACAACAACAATGAGGTTAGGGGTGTGACAGGCAGAATGGCTAGTCACACCATTTGGTTGTCGTGATGACTGTGCGTCCAGTATCTCAGATCCTTAGAAAGTATGTGTAAAATTGTCCCTCAGCACATGAAGATAGCTTCTCATCTTGCACTACGCCCCAGCTGTATAGGATACTGCTGAGTTCATCTGCAGTAAGTGCAACATTCTTCACAGACCTTCTGTCAGTACTTTGGTATTTGTTTGCACTATAGCATATGCTAACGCAGTGCTAGTTTGTCTGTGCCTTAACTTTTCACTATAAGTGTTCAGCAGTATCCATATATTTGTCTCATTCACACTAACACAATGACCTTTTAGAAACAAAGTTCACTACATAACAGTTCATCAGTACATATTACTTACAGTACATGCTTTCATGTCATCCCAATGGATCTCAGTATTTCTAGTAAAATAAAACACGCGTAGTAAAAATGTTTACAGAACTATTGTATACATCTTCCTGTAGAGAGTATATCCATACTCCATTACAGAAATAAGTTTGCAATCATCAAAATCATCTTCTTTTAGAAGTCTGGCCTAACTTTGTAAAGCCTTAGCATTCCCAATGAACCAAAAGTTATGTGTAAGGCAGGACATCATCATCTATTCATAGGACAAAATCAACCTTTGTGTAAGTGTATTAAGTCAAATTGGCAAAATGTAGAAAAAGAACAAAAACCTCACTCAAAACTGAGCAGGATGCTTATTTTCAACTCATGAGGATACGAGGACAAATGTAATCATTCAAACAAAGACAGCTTATATGGCTAATGTTACTATTTAAATGACTTTGAATACTATTAATAATGAATCATCTTTCCATTCTTACCATATACAAACATGAAATGTTATGCATTTATAAGCAATTGGTAATGAAGGCACATCTTTCTTGTGCCAGTCTTCCATTTCATTTGTGTTACAAGTACAGGAAAACACATAAAGAAAAGTTACTTACAGTTAAATATTTGACATTACAAACAAAATAATATACCATTTCCACGGGGAAGAGTCTATCCATTTATGTATATTGAGACGTAACAGTCCATTAAAACAGATTTTATTTAAAATATTTTTCGACGATAAACAGAAAATTTCTCACATAAATACTATAAGGGTGTCGGTAAAAATGTACTTGTGGAATAGGTACAAAGAAGCTAGTTAATACATTATAATTGCATTGAAGGGTATAGGTCCTGTAATTGGTAGGAATATTCCCCTAAGCATGAATCTTCCGTAATTAATAAAAACAACCAAAGTATTGTTAACTCTTGATACCTAAGCATTTGTACAGGCTTAAATTAATAAACACGCAAAGATTCACTCATATGTTTAATATGTAAGAGTCAATGTAATTAATGAAATACTGTACTAATTTGGAGAGATGAATTTTCTTTGTTATTTCTTTATAAAAAACCATTTACAACAATACAGTGAATTGTTAAAGAATATATACATAGTGGCAGCCATGTTGGCATGGGAGCTTAAATATTCATTTAACTTTACAGATATTGTCTAAGAATCCAGGACCATGGCTGCAGCACATGTGTTTGAGTACAAACCCCGATATTAACTTTAACTTCAAGAGATTAGATTAGATTAGATTAATACTTGTTCCATAGATCATGAATACGACACTTCGTAATGATGTGGAACGTGTCAGGTTAATAAAAGATGTCTGTACAAGAAATTACATTACACAAAATATTGCATGACACTAATGATTAAGTTTTTTTATTATTTTTTTTTTTTTTTTACTTACTTTATATCTAAAAATTCAGCCAATGAGTAGAAGGAGTTGTCATCTAGAAATTCTTTTAATTTATTTTTAAATGTTAGTTGGCTATTTGTCAGGCTTTTGATGCTGTTTGGTAGGTGCCCAAAGACTTTTGTGGCAGCATAATTTACCCCTTTCTGTGCCAAAGTCAGATTTAACCCTGCATAGTGAAGATCATCCTTTCTCCTGGTGTTATAGGTATGCACACTGCTATTACTTTTGAATTGGGTTGGATTATTATCAACAAATTTCATAAGGGAATATATATACTGTGAGGTTACTGTGAGGATCCCTAGATCCTTAAATAGATGTCTGCAGGATGACCGTGGGTGGGCTCCAGCAATTATTCTGATTACACGTTTTTGTGCAATGAATACTTTTCTACTCAACGATGAATTACCCCAGAATATGATGCCATACGAAAGCAGTGAATGAAAGTAGGCATAGTAAGCTAATTTACTGAGATTCTTATCACCAAAATTTGCAATAACCCTAATAGCATACGTAGCTGAACTCAGACGTTTCAGCAGACCATCAATGTGTTGCTTCCAGTTTAACCTCTCATCAATGGACACACCTAAAAATTTTGAAAATTCTACCTTAGCTACAGACTTCTGTTCAAATTCTATATTTATTACTGGAGTTTTGCCATTTACTGTACGGAACTGTATATACTGTGTTTTATCAAAATTTAAAGAGAGTCCGTTTGCTGAGAACCACTTAATAATTTTGTGAAAAACATCATTTACAATTACATCACTTAGTTCTTGGTTTTTGGATGTTATTACTATACTTGTATCATCAGCAAAAAGAACTAACTTTGCATCTTCATCAATGTGGAATGGTAAGTCATTAATGTATATCAAGAACAGTAAAGGACCTAAGACCGAACCCTGTGGGACCCCGTGCTTGATAGCACCCCAGTTTGAGGAATCAGCTGTTTTAACATTACACGAACCACTTATTTCAACTTTCTGCATTCTTCCAGTTAAGTATGAATTAAACAAAACAAGAAACATTTCAATATACAATGTGTTCCTTTTCTTTGCAGAACACTAGCATACTCGTCTCAAGTAGAATAGCGTCACAACATGTAGTTTCCATTTATCATAGTGTAGTGTCCATGCGTTATAGATACTAACACTAAAATGTCTTTTGGTCTTTTACATTCCTAGTACCTACTATTTATGTACGCATTTCAACTAGTATTTGTGTGACACAGGCAATTTAGGGCCTAGTAATTGGTTTATTTGACATATACAACTAGTGTAGAAGAGTTTGATCAAATTAAATACTACCAGTCAAAGTTTTCCCCCTGTAAGAGATGTCAAAGTACCAAGAGAACCAACCACATAGTTTCGTTTCAATCAGTATTGATACCAAGCATACATATTATGGCTCCCTAAGTTTCTACAAACATGTCTTATTGAGTTAATTGTTAAATCATATATTATAATTCATGTATACATAAGTACTTAATTTAATATATAAAATAATTTAAAATACAAACATAATTAATCATCCACACAGATATTTTTAAATATCCTAGTGGGGATACAATCCCTTAAGTTTGACGGTTTTAGGGTAAGCCACCAAGTGGCTTCCTTTGTATGGAATCCTGACTATTTTAGAAGGGCCTGTGTAAAGTAGCTGTCACTTACAGTTCCTTTTGTGTAGAAGTGAAGATTCTAGGTCAGTTTTCAAAATAATACTTTGTCCTACCTGAAATCTTTGCATTTGCTGTAATTTCTTGTTAGGAGTAATATGGTTTTCTCATGTGTGCTTGTTCTGTGAGTGTGACTACGGTTTGCCTTATCTTTTCTTCTTGCTTAAGACATGGAAACAGATCTACCCATTCATTCTTTTTCATCTTGCATACTGGTTCAGCTTGAGTGTATTTTCTTGTGTTCAGTAGCAAATAATTTATGATCTGTTCAAATAACCCCAAATATTCCACACAACATGTGTTAACTATGTGCATAAGTGCATATAATCCTATTATATTCATGGAAAATTCTCAGTGGGGGTTGCTTTGTGGGTGAAGTCTAGTACTTGTTTAATCTGGTATTCATGTAGAAAGTTTCTCCATGCTTGGCAAGTGAAGTCTGGCGCATTGTCTGACAGCAAGGCAGCAGGCTTGTGAACTGTAGGCATGTAATCATTTACAGTTCTTTGAATGATTGGGCTTGTTGCAGTTGACCTTGCAGCATATACACTGAAGAGCCAGAAAAACTAGTACATCTGCCTAATATTGTGTAGAGCCCCACAAGCATGCAGAAGGGCCACAACACGGCATGGCATGAACTCAAGTAATGCCTGAAGTAGTGCTGGTGTGAATTGGCACCATGAATCCTGCAGGCCTTGTGACATTCACCTGCTTTATTTCTTCTTTGATGGTCCTTGGTGTTGAAGTACTGCATTGTTATACTGGCTGGAAAATATGGGGTGGGGGTGGTGAAAGTTCAACACTAAATACTTGAAATGATGTAGCCAACAGTTGCACAGTTGTGTTTTGTAGTTCTTTACTTTTACTGTTCACAACCCCCCAATAATACACAATCATATGACTGGTTAACTATTGGCAAATTTTGATAAGCCACATTAGTAGTGTGTCAGCATATTGCTGCAATAGTTTGGTGTTGAATATATATGAGCAGTAAAAACCTAATCACGCAGTTCACAGTTCTTGCAGAATAATACCGTACATATTGAGCAGACACTGTCATTGTTTTAACACATGGCCTATTTGTGTTACACTTATTTCACAGTTAAGTTGCTGCATTGTTGTTGATCTAACCAATAGGGGTTCCTCGTCTGAAATTCGGCCGCCGACTGCCTGTCTTGGGACCAAAAATTGGGCCATTATATATCATCACAATAATAAGGTACTGAAACTACACATTGTTTGATGTTAAAGTTACAGAAATTGCAATAAAAATATACCTCTTTCAATTAACTGAATACAAGGAAAAATTCTTTTTTTTTTAACAGTTTCTTCTACTACAAGGGTTTAGCCAAATTATTTGTTTAAATGGTGAAATTAACAGATATAGTTATACAAACAATACTTTTGTCAAACCTGGTAATTACTATGGATTTAATTAAGCCCTGGCTTTGCTAACATGTTTTTGAACAGAGCCAAATAGATCCTTTTAGAATACTATTAGTTGTTCCTCCAAATGTTTATAATTAGTAAAAAATTTATATTTATTTAAGTCAACAGTAGAATTTAAATTATGAAACAGTCACTGATTTCACCCTATAACAAAAGGTACTAGTTAGGAATAGTCAAAATAAATTAGAAAATCAATTACATACATACAACTAAGCACAAAATTAGATCTTGTGTTATACTGTATAAGACTGAGGGTCAACCTTTCTCTTTTATGGAAATGCAGATTATACTCACATATGTTAATGGTAATTAGTCAGGCATGAAAAAATAGATTTTAAAGAGGCAGATGGCGAAACAATAGGGTAAGTAAAAATATCTCTGATTGCTTCGTCACATCACCTCCTCATTGGATTGACCAGATAGATATTGCAAATAGCTAATTAGGCAATTCAGTGACCACAAGCGACCTTAGACAGAGGGTTAAAAAATCTACACATGAAAAAATATTACATAAGAAATCTTATCAAAACTACATTATATATGTTTTTCAAATTTCTACTTACATGAACTGATCATATGAAAATCCCCATACAAATTATTTACATACACTCTATTGTACAATTGCACAAAATATCTACAAGTTATACTTTTAATAAAATTTAATCATCTTCATCATAAGTGATGTCCTTTTCAGGTAAACAAGGATTACATTCTAAAATACATATCACTTTATAGAAGGCCTGTCTTGCTTAAAAAAATAAATCCTCGTGGGTTGCAAAACGTTTTAGACAGAAAATTTCACTTGCTCAAAGTTTAGTATTTTTCACAAGCACTTTCACACTTTTAATGAGCTTTTACACATTTTTCACCAAGTTGTCCATGACTTTGACAGGTCCAAGTGGCAGTTTTTTTAATCTCATTTCGTCCATTATTGTTCATTGTATTTGCCGAGTAAATCGTTGATTCATTCACTCAGTTTTTTATTACAGAGGGCAGCTAACACTCTGACCGAACACGCTGAGCAACCGTGTTGGCAATATCCTACTTTAGTATACTTAGTTTTACTTGTGACTTAAGTATAAGAAAAAATGTTCCACACTAAAAATGATAGTTGTTGCTTCATAAATAGATACATTACATGGTTCTCATAACATCATAATAATTAGCTCTAAAATTGACTATCGTATAAAAGGTGGTGACTAGAAAAAATTTTAAAATCAAGTACACATTACACTACAAAACACTACTCTGGGTGATAACTCTGTCTGAAACTGATAAAACTTGAAAGATTTGGGTTTCTTTCCCATTTGCAAAATAGCAAAAACTCAAGATGTGCAGCAGCATAGATTTACTAATGATTACATTACACAAAAAGAATAGAGTCACCATCACACAATTTAATTACTATTCAACTCAAAATTAAGGGGACAGAAGTTGTACTAAATCATTGCCCTACTTCTTCACTCAACTCTGAATCTACTCTCACTCAATGAAAAAATTAAATCATCGCAAATGATTACCAAATAGTTGGCCTGTCAGAATATTCACACCGCTCTAGCATCACAGTTATCAGTTAATCAGCAAAATTACTTTTCATTGTTCCAGTATTACAACTTTAAGCTCATAATTCCTCAGAACACAAGTGGAAGCTTTCAGGTAACCTATAGATCCAATGCTGCAGTATTATATGACTTGTACCTCACTAAAATATTGCTCTTTTTGTTAAACTCTCATTCCTAGCTGCAGTGTCATGAATTGCACATTATAAACAGTACCCAATGTTGCCTAGTTCAAAATTTAGATCCTTAATACAGTTACATCACAGTCATCTGTATATGGTTATCTTTTTCCTTAATCATGTCTGTCAGCTCCATTAGTTTTTTTACCTTTCTTAACTTCTTAGCCAGTGTAGTGAATCCTCAAAAAATATCCATACTGCAGAGACAGGCTTCCTAACAATTAAGATCCTAACATTATCTATTTTTTATTATTTCATTATTGTTTCATTATCTAATAAATAAACACCTGCTCTGCTTATCTAATGTATAACTGATTCTACCAAAAACACTCCACAGTAACAAATCCTTATGCTAAGGCAAACTTAAATCTCATTACTGGTCAGACAAAATTATCGCTTAGAAAACTATTATTTCACTGTATTCCATCAAACTGTTTGAGATTCTAGCCTGAAGGGTGACATACATATAAATCTTGCTCATTCTTTTCATAGATTACTCCAGGCAACTATGTTTAAAGTCCTATTTCCTTAATGGTAGAAGAGGCTGTACCATGACATACTTCTATACTGATTGCACTGAACACAAACACTTCTATTATACCACAATTAACGTTAATACTTAGTATCCAAGATGGTTTTTATTCTATACTGCCTCTGCTGTTGCACCAAATTATACTAATTTCACACATGAGCTGATTACTTCAGATGTTAATTATAGTCCACATTTGCTGACACCTTTCATTGTCTGTTCACTTTACCTCTTTGTCTGTTCACTTCAACCATGGTACCAATTTACTTTCTTCAATCCTCTTATGATTCCATTACTTATGACTAACACAACATAATATATACATAGATACACTGGAGAAACTTTATCAAAAATATTTCCATACTTAACTATCCTGCTACACAAAATCCAATGAAAGTCAAAGCTAGAATGTTTCTGATTCACTTAAAATTACAGATAAGATACGAGAAGAATTTGACTGACTCAGGGAACATGAAAAATTAGACAGACAGCTGGGGTAAGCATTATCGCCACATAATGAATCCCACACCGAATGCTGAACCCCCTACTTATTTGTAGGCCTTACTTCTGGTTCAATGCACATTATAGTAAGTTCCTCCTCTCCTTTTATGGGATAAACATTGCTACCCACATCATCATTCAACATCTCACTAGAATTAGAAATTACACTCGTCTTACTACTACCATTTACATAACATTTACCTGTGAGTACAGCACACTTATATACAAGTGGCTCTTCACCATTATCTGCTCTAGTGCGAGCCAAAACTGGAGCATAACTCTCTGAGGCAACTTAGTTTCTAAATCCATAGTTACTGATTCACTACCTAGCTCTTTGTCCAAATATTTTAGTTTGTTTATCCAAAGCTGACAGAAACCTTATACAGTACCCTTCCTACAGTCAAATCTCTCTCCTCTCCAAAATTCACTCAGAATTCTCTGCTGCTTCTCGTTCAACCAATATTCATCTAAAAAGGCTTTCTCAAAGCTTTGATACAGCTATCAGCTACCTGAGCTGTTCATCCATAAGCATCCCCTTTCAAAAACCCTCTCAGAAATGATACTTTCTCTTTGTCATTCCATGTTTCAGGCAAATCATTAAATTCCCTAATGAAATCCAGTGGATGCACTTCCCCCTATGGTTCAAATTTATTAACTTTCTTACAACTAACAAATGAACGACAGATTGGGACACTACCAACTCTATGCTTTAGATTTTGCACCTCTTCCATCTCTTTCTCCATTACAGCCAATTTTGGATCTACATTTCCTCTACCATTATGCACACTTGGTTTCTACCTACACTTCCAAATCATTTTTAATCTGATCGATTTGGTTCTCAAGTTTAACCCTCTTTTCACCAGCTTTGACTTCATCTTTACACTGTTTCTCGGAAGCCACCACCTTCTTACTGTAGTCATCACAAAGCTACTTTCTCTCTTCTACACATTTACTACTCATTAATGTTAATCTCTCATTAGTATTATGTACTACTTTCTTTATCTCTTCATCACAATCTTTAACTATCACCTCAACCTTCTTATTTAATTCTGAGAAATTAGAGTTGACTACCTTAATTTCTTCTTTAATTTCTTTCTTCAGCTCTAATACTACTAATGTCTTCTTTCATACACATACTACTCAAACTACTTAACATTGCTTCCACTTTTCTGTGTGTCATTAATTTTTGCCCTTGCTGACTTCTGCTACTAGGTCCCTCCCCCCTTAGCCTTAATTATTTCATCCGCTTCAGCACTGTTTTCATCCATTTTGCTCACCTCACCATACATTGTAGATGACACTTTTATCATTTCATCTACAAAAGGACTTTCGTCCCCACCATTCAAAGTCACATTCATGTCTGATTTTTAACCACTAAACTGTCTTGTTTGTTAAGGTCACTCATTATGGATCACATAATATAAAATTGCTTTCACTATGTAATTACCTTATTCTTATTCACTCACCTCCTCTATTGCTGCTGCTGCTGCTGCTGTCATCTCAATTTGTCATCTACACAGCTGCTGCAAGTTGTAATTTTCTCGGCAAGGCCTATTGTTTATTCCACTCAGCTGTGCTGATTGGCTGCTCCTATATGCAACAGCTGCTTCCATAAAACCTGCTCGCTGATTGGCTGCTATCCTACTGTCACCATGAAACCCAAGCGCTGATTGGCTGTTGCAACTCTTCCATTGAAATCACTGCACTGTAAATTGCTCTTGAGTTCACTGTTCAAAGTTCATGAGTCCTAGTTTATTGTGCCCAACTACAATAGTCCTCACCCAGGGCACCATATGTGACGTTCGCCAGCTTTATTTCTTCTTTGATGGTCTTCGGTTATGATGTACTGCATCATTATACTGGCTGGAAAATAGCAGGGGGGGGGGGGGGGGGGGGAGGTAGAAGCTCAACATTGAATATTTGAAATGATGTATCCAACAGCTGCGCAGTTGCGTTTCATAGTTCTTTACTTCCACTGTTCATAACCCCAAAATAATACACAGTTATGAGGCCAGTTAACTACTGGCAAATTTTTATAAGCCTCGTTAATAGTTTGCAGGCATACATCAGCATATTGCTAAAATAGTTTGCTGTTGAATACCTATGAGCAGCAAAAAAACTAAGCACACAGTTTACAGTTCTTGCAGAATAATACGGTACACATTGAACAGACACTGTCATTGTTTTAAAACACGGCCTATTTGTATTACACTTATTTCACAGTTAAGTTGATGCATGTCTTTGTTCTAACCAATCGTTCCTCATCTGAAACTCGGCTGTGGATTGACTGTCAGGACCAAAAATTGAGCCCTTATACATCATCACAATAATAGGTACTGAAACTATACATTGTTCAATGTTAAAGTTATAGAAATTACAATTAAAACATCCCTCATCCAATTAATTGAATACATGGAAAAATACTTCCTTTTTAATAGTTTCTTCTACTGCAAGGGTAAGCTGAATTAATTGTGTAAAAAATGAAATTGAGAGATATAGTTATGTAAACAATACTTTTGACAAACCTGGTAATTACTTCGGAATTAATTAAGGACTGGCTTTGCTAACATGTTTTTGAATAGAGCCAAATAGATTCTTTTAGAATACTATTAGTTGTTCCTCCAAATGTTTATAATTAGTACAGTATTTATGTTTGTTTATAAGTCAACAGTAGAATTTTAAGTTACGAAACAGTTACTGATTTCACCCTATAACAAATGATACTGACTAGGAATAGTCAAAATAAATTAGAAAATCAATTACATACATAAAATTAAGCACAAATTTAGATCTTGTGTTATATTCTTTATGACTGATGGCCAGCATTTCTCTTTTATGGAAATGCAGATTATACTAACAAATGTTAATGGTAATCAGTCAGACATGAAAAGATGCATTTTAAGGCGGCAGATGGCAAAACAAGAGGGAAAGTAAAAATATCCAAGCTTGCTTCATCACAGGCTGCCCATAAATCTGTGAGAGTCAAAGGGGTGGAGACCTCTTCTGAACAGCAAATTGCAGAGCATCCCAGATATGCTCAATAGTGTTCATGTTTGGGGAGTTTAGTGGCCAGCTGAAGAGCTTAAACTCAGAAGAGCATTCCTGGAGCCACTCTGTAGCAATTCTGGACATGTGGGGTATCGCATTGTTCTGGCGGAATTGCCCAGGTCCGTTGGAATGCACAACGGACATGAATGAACACAGGCGATCAGACAAGATGTTTACGTATGTGTCACCTGTCAGAGTCCTATCTAGATGTATGAGGGGTCCCATACTATTCCAACAGCACATGCCCCACACCATTACAGAGCCTCCACCAGCTTGAACAGTCTCCTGTTGACACACAGGGTCCATATATTCATGAGGTTCTCTCCATACCTGTACATGAACATCTGCTTGATACAATTTGAAATTAGACTTGTCAGACCGGGCTACATGTTTCCAGTCATCAACAGTCTAATGTTGGTGTTGACTGGCCCAGTCAAGATGTAAAGCTTTGTGTTGTGCCATCATCAATGGTACACAAGTGAGCCTTCAGCTCTGAAAGACCTTGTTGATGATATTTCATTGAATTATTTGCACGCTGACACTTGTTGATGGCCCAGCATTGAAATCTGCAGCAATTTTCAGAACAGTTGCACTTCTGTCACATTGAGTGGTTCTCTTCAGTTGTCTTTGGTCACGTGCTTGGAGGATCTTTTTGCGGCTGCAGCAATGTTCGAGATTTGATGTTTTACTGTATTCTTGATGTTCATGGTACACTCGTGAAATGGTCATATGGGAAAATCCCCATTTCATTGCTATTTTGGAGATGCTGTGACCCATCGCTCATGTGCCAACTATAACACCACATTCAAACTCACTTAAATCTTAATAACTTGCCATTGTAGCAGCAGTAACTTATCTCACAACTGCACCAGACACTTGTCTTATGTATGCATTGCCAACCCACCGTATTCTGCCTGTTTACATATCTTCATATCTGAATATGCATGCCTATACCAGTTTCTTTGGTGCTTCAGTGTAGTTTTATGTATTGTGAGGAAATATGAACTGCTATTACACAGTTAACTACACCTCTTGCTGAAGGCAAAAGTTGTGTAATACCAACTGAAATGATTTGTTGTAGTTTTGTTGGTAATGTAGGATGAAATTCTGTATGACAACATTTGTGTGCAGTTTTGGTTTTTTGACATATACAACATGGTTAAGCATGTGGCATTCTGTCTCCTCATGTTAGAAAAATAGCAATACAATTAGTCTCCCTTGTACATTTTGTTGTGCCACAATACCTCCAGCAGTGATGTGTGTACCAAATTAAAGTATCCTCATATTCAGCTGGAATGCACACACATTATGTATCAGATGGTACATCACATTTATAGAATGGAATCTCATTATGTACTTTGTAATGTTGATTTATTTTTCAATAAGGTTTTATGAAAGTAGTGTTTTAACTTTTCACCACTGCTGATCAACATTTTACACCTTGCTGATATTTTTCATGTATCTAAAAGATATTACCTTCATTAACAATACATGGAAATCTGTAGTTTCTTTTGTAAGTTCTGAACACTCCAGTAAACCTTGTGGTATATGAGATAAAGTGTAATCCTCAGTAGACTCAAACACTTAATTTCTTAGTTCTTCTGCCATATTGTCTAATTTTTGAAATATTTGTTCTGTCTCTAACTTTGGCACTCTGAGTATTTAACCTTTCTGTATTACTGTCTTTCTTTTCCAAGAGCTCTTCCTTGACCTTTTCCATTTGTTGTTTTATCTGTTCTTATTCAACCTGGACAACATTTAACTGTTCAGGCTCAAAAATGTTCAAGTGTGTGTGAAGTCCTATGGGACTTAACTGTTCAGGTTCATTAGCCATTTCCTCATGAACTCCTGTTACTTTCTGTGTCATTTCTGTGCAAAGATTATCATCACCCTGCTCCATTTTATTACTAATTCTACTACATTCACTCACCTCTGTTGTTATCTTTACATTACTAATAGCCCCTAATTACTAATATACCCCCTTCCCTGTTCCACTGACAAATGGTGCATAGGAAGAATGATTGTCAATAACCCTTTGTTCAGCTCTAATTCCTCAAATTTTCTCAGATATATGTGGAGGAAGTAATATGTTGTCCAACTCTTCCTGAAGGGTACTCTCCGCAAATTTCAGTAATAAATCTCTGTCATTCACAATGCCTTTCTTGCAGCATCTGCCACTGGAGATTGTTGGGCATCTTTGTAATGCTCTTGCACTGACTAAATGATCCTGTGGTGAAACACACTACTCTTAGTTGGCTCTTCTCTATATTTACGATCAATCCTACCTGGTAATGGTCCCAGATTGATTAACAATGCTCAAGAATTGGTTGAGTAAGCACCTTGGAAGTTATCTTTTATGGATGAGTGTCAAACAAAGGAAATTCAGGATGGTGCTAAGTTGCAGATAGGAGCAAAAAAAGACTGTCACAAAGTAAGCTTTGGCCAACAACATGCAAACACAACTCACACACATGACTGCAGTCTCTGGCACCTGAAGCCACTCTGCTGGATGAGAACCATTTTCATGTGATTCTTTGTATGAATTTAGTCTGGCATCTACTTTTCCTACTATTTGTTTCATGTGATCATTCAACTTAAATCACTCTGAATAGTTACTCCCAGATATTTTATGGTAGATACTGCTTCCAGCAGTTTGTCATTAATATTGTATCTATGAAGTTGTGAATTTCTTTTCCTATGTATGCTCACTATTTTACATTTATTGACATTCAGGGTCAACTACCAGAGCCTGCACCATTCATCAATCCTCTGTAGGTCATTATGAAAAGTAATATTGCCTTCTGTGATTGCTACTTTTTTTTAAGACAACCCCATTATCTGCAAACAGTCTTAAAGAACTTTTGATGCTTTCTACTAGACCCTTTATCTACAATGAAAACAGTAACAGTACTATCACACTTCCTTGAGGTACTCCAGAAATTACCTTTACATGTGTTGATTTTGTTCCATCAGGAGCAATATGTTGAGTTCTGTCTGCAAGGAATCCTTGAATCCATTCACAAATCTGGTCCTACACTTGGTAAACTCATATTTTTTTCACCAAATGACAGTGTGGAACAGAGTCAACTGCCTTCCTGAATTCAAGGTTTAGAGCATCAAGCCGAGTACCATTGCCTACAGTGCTGTGGATCTCGTGGATCAACAGAGCAAGCTGAGTTCTGCAAGGTCTCTTCTCATGGAATGCATGTTGATTTTTTAGAGCAGATTTTAGTTCTACAAAAATGTTATAATTCTTGCGCATAAAACATGTTACATTATTCTGCAACAGACTATAGACCTATAATTATGTGTGTTTGTTCTATGACCCTTCTTGAAAACAAACTGGTGGGCATTATTTTTTCAGTTGTTAGCAACCCTCTGTTATTTCAGTGAACTATGATAAACTGCTGCTAGAAGGGGAGCAATTTCTTTCATATTATCTTTGCACGATCTTACAGGTATCTCATCTGGTCCTGATCACTTTCCACTACCAAGCTATTGAAGATGCTTTTCTGTTCTATTATTTTAATATCTGCCATTTCAATGTTTGTATGATGACTGAAAGGAGAGATCTAATTATTAAACAATTTTGGAAGATCTGAGTTCAGTATTTCAGCCTTCTCTCAGTTATATTCTGTTTCAGTGTCTGTATGGTCACTGATTTTGAACTGCTCACTGATTCTACAAAAGACCAAAACTTGTTAGGGTTTTTAGTCACATGGATTGACAAATTTTACTTACAAAGTGATTGTATGAATGTCTCATTTCTCTCATTATGCTCATTTTCATGTCATTAAGTTTTGTTTGTTTGCTAGGTTTTGACTTCTCTTGAATATGTGATGAACCTCTCGTCATTTACATAGAAATTTTCTAACACAGCTATTAAACCTCAATGGATCTCTTGCATTCCTTAAGATCTTGCTCAGAATTTACTTCTGGGTATATTGGATGATACTTTTGATTTTTTTTTTCTATTTGCCCTCTACATCTTCGTCCTTAGCACTAAAGATTTGATGTTTACTACTCATATACTGTGCAATTTGTACCCTGCCACTTTTGCTAAGCAAAAATATATTCCTATCTTACTTAACATTCCTTGTGATTCCCATAATTATAGTCACTTTCACAGCCTTATGATCACTGATACTGTCCTCTGTGTTAACTGATTAAATAAGTTCTGCTCTGTTTGTTGCTAGGATGTTTAAGATGTTACCTTCTTGAGTTGGTTCTCTAATTATCTGATTGAAGTAATTTTTGGATCAGACATTCAGAATAATGTCACACAAATTCCTGTCTCTGGCATCAGTTTTGATAGTGTGACTAACATTCATGCCTGGCAATTTGAAGTCACCCTCTATAATTATATTTTGCAAATTCTTTCTGAAGTGCTCTACCACTACAGCTCCTGATCCATGCAGTCTTAAAAACATCTGATTACCATTTTTGATTGACCTATGGTGCTTGGGTTCACCTAGATTACTTCAGATACAGAATCCACGATATATTCACATGATGTTACCAGATTCCTTAATGCAAACATACTCTGTCCCCATTGGTGACTAACCTATCCTTACAAGAAATATTCCAGTCTGATCTTAAAATTTTGTTTCTATTCACTTCTGGTTTCAACCAGCTTTCAGTTTCTAATAATATCAGGCCATTATAACCTTCTGTAAGTGATACTGATTCTGTGACCTTTCCTTGGATGTTTCTACAGTTGACTAATATCTTATTAACCTTTTCAATATCTGATTTGTGAGGAAGAGTCTTCTCTGAGGCATTTGTAGCTGATGTTTCTTCGATTTTTGCAGGCAATTCATCTCTGACCCCAAGGGATGGGGGTGGGGGGGCTCCTCTAAACTAAAAAAAAAATAACCATGTGTACACCACACATACTTTACTACCATAGAAGCCGCTTACTGCATGTAGTGCGTGCCTGACCTATTAAAGGGAACCCTGCATTTCTCCATCCAATAGTGGATGTCAAGAAATTTGCTCCTGGTACCATCACAGAATTGCCTGAGCCTCTGGTTTAGATCTCCATCTCTGCTCCAAAGCAGAAGACCGCACGCAACTCTGGGTATGACACTACAAATAGTGGGCTTAGCTGGCACCTTACATGTGGTGCTTGTTACCTTCACCAGATCAGCCATCTGCTGAAAGGCACTGAGGCTTGCCATAGAATTCAAGCCTGCCAGTTATTTCCCTGAGTGCAAACATTACCCACCTAAGGTTGGAGCTTCCAATGACTAGCATAACCGCCCTCTGTACTTATCCAGAATGGACAGGTCTTCCTATTAGTCACTTCTTCCATTATACCTGACATTTCTGTTCTCATTTCTGTACTGCTAGCAGCAAAACTGTTAGTAAATTCCTTTATTGCATTTTCTTGCCTATCATCAATTGCTTTCATTATTTTTCCTTGTCTATCAGCAGTTTTCTCCAAGTTCTTTGCTATAGGCTACCAAATATTCAGTAATTTCTTTCATAAATCAGGGCATTTCAGAAAAATATCCCTATGTTTTGATTTTGAGCAAATAGTATGATGTAATATTCCATCAAAAAAAATACTACCCACAACAAAATTACTTACTATTATTAACAGTCCAGCTAATAGCTTCCTATACTCTCTTCTAGGTCTCTGTTCTCAAAGTATCTGTTCAAATCTCTTCCTATCAATCTGACTCACCCCATGTAGAATGTTTTATTGAGTTTGTAGTGGCTGAAGTGCTGCTGGCAGCAGCTGGATCTTGAGGGCGAATTACTGCATCTGCTGTAACATGTTGTAGGTGAGTTGGTTCAGTGCTGTGGACACTGATGGCACTGACTCAAAGTGATGGTAGTGGCTGGATGTCTTAGAAGTCCACCCTGCCATATTGTTAGTACCATCTGGACAAAAATATTCCCTTTCTTCCCAATAGTTTCTTTTCTTGTTCCTTTGTTGTTTTGCTTGTGTCTTCGTCTTCTTGCTTGTGTCTTGTCTCTTTAGGATGTATCTCCCCCTCCCCCCCCCCCCCCCCATCCCCCCATTTTTCCCAACTATTTCAGCTCACTTCAATGGACACCACATACATTGGTGAGGTCCTGTCACATTGGGAACCACATAAAGTGTATATGTATAACCCTCCTGTGAAAGTAATATAGCATAGTTGCATTTCGGAAGTGCTCTTAAGTCTCACCACTCCAGCATTAAATAAGAATGCCAATCCAGTTAATAGTTTTTTATCTGAAGATTATTTTTATAGTTCAGTAGATTCTTTTTGTTTGATAATGTCATAAAATATGGGCTCAAAACCTCTTTAAATAAATGCGGTCAAAACTTTTCAATTATGATTGTGTGGAATATTAGCACAGTTGATTCTTGTAACTACAGAGACCAGAGATGCTATAACACTGGCTAATTGCCACTAGCTTTCCTCTCTGTATTCCTATCAGTTTCACTCAAATATTTCAATATTGTAATTTAAACGTTGGAGTTTCCCTCTAGCTACTGCCACTATTACTAGGGGTGTTCAGTAAGTAATGCAACAAATGAGTTTCCAAAAATCATGTTAGATTTATTCAGAATTCCAGTACACAATATTATTCCTGATTCCTTTGTCTACAAAACCCTATTTTTCAACATGATCTCCATTCAGAGTGATGGGCTTATGCCACCATACTGGGAAGGCCTGTATGCACACATGTACCACTCTACTGGACATCATCAGAGGCAACATCTTGCTACACCAATAAATTCCCCATCATCCATATACTACTTCGCACAGAGTGCATCCTTCATTGGGCCAAACAGATGGAATTAGGAAAGTGTGAGATCTGGGCTATAGAGTAGATGAGGAACAACAGTTCAGTGAAGTTTTGTGAGCTCCTCTCAAGTGCGCAGACTTGCATGAGGCCTCGCATTGTCATGGAGAAGGAGAAGTTCATTTGCATTTTTGTGATGACAAACACATTTCAACCTGCAGGAGGAACAACAGTGTGCAACTCGAAAGCACACGAGATATCAGATGTGTTTGCACAACTTTGCAGTGACAGACACCTCGCCCAATGACTCACTGCACTTCTGTTCACTGCCGGGTCCCCCTAGACATTCTGCAGGTGCCTGTAAATATCTGTGATGCTCTGGTTTTCTACCAGAAGAAACCCAATGACAGCTTTCTGCTTGCAATGCACATCAGTTACAGATGCCAATTTGAAGACTATGTATAGCACAGCCACCTATCAAAACTTCATGAATCTATAGTGGCTGATGCAAGGTTATCCCAAAATGTCTGATAACAAATTCTACATTCTGTCAGCTGAAATTGGCTGAAAAAAAATTCAGTTGCATTACTTATTGAATGCCCCTCATAATTGCACCATGTTGCAATACGTCAAACCAATTCAGTGAGACTGTTAAGAAAAGTTCCAGTAAGTCTACTCTCCACATATGTCACACAAGCTACATCAATCAACCACACTCAGACTGATCCCACAACTACAAGATTACTATAATCTATTGGAATGAAACTCAGTGGGTGAGGAAACCTCTCAAGCTACACATACCCTAACTTCTCTAACAGCCTCATCAAAGAGAGAGAGCTAGCCTGAATTGATGGAAGAACTGGATATGACATGCAGTGGTCAGGAGGCCTAGAGACTGTTAAAGAAACTAAACAGAGATCAAATTATGAGTAATACCCTCTCAGACGTAACAGTCACACAAACTGCCAATCAACTTCTCATGGGTGGCAAAATATAAGAAGAATCCAAAACCAAGCCGCTTACATGGAAGATACTTGCAAATTGAAACACTCCCAATTAAATTAAGGAGTTGTTAGCAGTTGAATAATGTAGCAGACTAATCTTCATTTCTAATGACCATGACTGCTTCACTTCACTTAACCCAAATTAATAAAATAGCTATCACTACAGGATACAGTCAGTAATCCTCATGAGCATACCAAAATCAAACAGTAACATCAATGTTCACAATTTTATGAAAACTATTTAAATGAGATACACCCCATAAAGCAATAAACATATAAACCTATAATTCACTATAAATAGTCCTTGTAAAAATGCTGGTGTCTGATACATTCACTGCTCAGTTGTGTAAATAGGCACACTTAAGTCTGCCATACATTAGAGCAAAATTTCGAAAAATATTGAAAACGCTGTTTATAAATATATGCATTAATGCAGAACACAATTTGAAATCTGTTCCGTATTCTGAAGACTGTGTAACAGTGATTATTATAGTGCCAGCAGGTCATCTTCACTCACCCACTGATGCCGTGCAAGTCTTCATACACTCCTGGAAATTGAAATAAGAACACCGTGAATTCATTGTCCCAGGAAGGGGAAACTTTATTGACACATTCCTGGGGTTAGATACATCACATGATCACACTGACAGAACCACAGGCACATAGACACAGGCAACAGAGCATGCACAATGTCGGCACTAGTACAGTGTATATCCACCTTTTGCAGCAATGCAGGCTGCTATTCTCCCATGGAGACGATCGTAGAGATGCTGGATGTAGTCCTGTGGAACGGCTTGCCATGCCATTTCCACCTGGCGCCTCAGTTGGACCAGCATTCGTGCTGGACATGCAGACCGCGTGAGACGACACTTCATCCAGTCCCAAACATGCTCAATGGGGGACAGATCCGGAGATCTTGCTGGTCAGGGTAGTTGACTTACACCTTCTAGAGCATGTTGCGTGGCACGGGATACATGCGGACGTGCATTGTCCTGTTGGAAAAGCAAGTTCCCTTGCCGGTCTAGGAATGGTAGAACAATGGGTTCGATGACGGTTTAGATGTACCGTGCACTATTCAGTGTCCCGTCGACTATCACCAGAGGTGTACGGCCAGTGTAGGAGATCACTCCCTACACCATGATGCCGGGTGTTGGCCCTGTGTGCCTCGGTCGTATGCAGTCCTGATTGTGACGCTCACCTGCACAGCGCCAAACTCACCTGCACGGCGCCAAACACGCATACGACCATCATTGGCACCAAGGCAGAAGCGACTCTCATCACTGAAGACGACACGTCTCCATTCGTCCCTCCATTCATGCCTGTCGCGACACCACTGGAGGCGGGCTGCACGATGTTGGGGTGTGAGCGGAAGACGGCCTAATGGTGTGTGGGACTGTAGCCCAGCTTCATGGAGACGGTTGCGAATGGTCCTCGCCGATACCCGAGGAGCAACAGTGTCCCTAATTTGCTGGGAAGTGGCGGTGCGGTCCCCTACAGCACTGCGTAGGATCCTACGGTTTGGCGTTCATCCGTGCGTCGCTGCGGTCCAGTCCCAGGTCGACGGGCACGTGCACCTTCCGCCGACCACTGGCGACAACATCAATGTACTGTGGAGACCTCACGCCCCACGTGTTGAGCAATTCGGCGGTACGTCCACCCGGCCTCCCGCATGCCCACTATACGCCCTCGCTCAAAGTCCGTCAACTGCACATACGGTTCACGTCCACGCTGTCGCGGCATGCTACCAGTGTTAAAGACTGCGATAGAGCTCCGTATGCCACGGCAAACTGGCTGACACTGACGGCGGCAGTGCACAAATGCTGCGCAGCTAGCGCCATTTGACGGCCAACACCGCGGTTCCTAGTGTGTCCGCTGTGCCGTGCGTGTGACCATTGCTTGTACAGCCCTCTCGCAGTGTCCGGAGCAAGTATGGTGGGTCTGACACACCGGTGTCAATGTGTTCTTTTTTCCATTTCCAGGAGTGTATTTGTGACAGCTGACATGGGAGTGCCTTTTATTACATTTGTGCTGGTCATGTCATATGTCTCGGTTGGGGTGTCATGATCTGGGAGAAGCTGCATGACGTACTAATGATGCTGTTGTCTGGCATGGTGGTCATAGTTCATAGAAAGTCACTCGATAGAGCTGTGGGCCCTGAGGTTCATAAGCCCATTGCCAGTTGACACTACTGCTATACCAGTTTGGAGTTTCATCATTAGAAGTCAAGGTCAGCACATGGCATTTCTAGTTCTGACACTTTAAGTCACTACTACAACACAGAGTGGTGTAAATCATCTGCAATATCCAAAATCCTTGATCAGGCTAGCATGGTGTATCACTCTCTACTGTTTAGCTCAGCTGCATTGAGCACCCACATGATGTCACTCGCCAATTGTGTCACTGTCAGAACTCACTCACACATCACAGTTCATGGGTCCATAAACTGATACTAGCCATTTAAAAAGCAATTTTTGGCATAATCACTAGAAAAACATCTCTAATATGTTCATGGTGAATATTTGATCTGTTTCGTCGCAATAAGTCGACACGTCTTTCTTTAACACTTGAATTTCACAGTTTTACATGCAGACATTCACATTCACACTATCAGATACTGTTCTTTGACACTATTCATTAACATTCCTCCTGCTGTTTGATATAATGAAAACTAATTCATTCACAATATGCAAGCTATTATTGCACTATACTATATGATGATGTTTCTTCCCACATTTTTTTTTTTTTTTTTAATTTCAAAATTACATTGTATCACTCTCTCCACAGTTTAATATCCATTATAATTCAATTCAAAGAACAGGTCTTAGACACAGTAACCAAGATGAAACACTACTGTGCCTAATTAATATTTTTCACTGTAAATCTCATGTCATTTCATGTGTCGCCAAGATGAAAAGTTACTGTTCCTGTCATAGTCACTGTTGTGGTTGGCAGGAGAGCCAACACCGTGTTACCAGAGTAGGCCGAAAGGCACGCGTTTTAGCTCACGCAGGCTGGTGTCAGGTCTTGAACAGGAAAGGAAATTAGACTTAAGGAAAACGGACATAGCTGGTGGAATACTTAACTTTAATCCATTAATGACGAATGTCGCTCTTGACATTACATGATTCACAGTCAATAGTAACTGATAATGGCACCTTGCTAGGTCGTAGCAAATAACGTAGCTGAAGGATATGCTAACTATCGTCTCGGCAAATGAGAGCGTATTTTCTCAGTGAACCATCGCTAGCAAAGTCGGCTGTACAACTGGGGCGAGTGCTAGGAAGTCTCTCTAGACCTGCCGTGTGGCAGCACTCGATCTGCAATCACTGATAGTGGCGACACGTGGGTCCGACGTATACTACCGGACCGCGGCCGATTTAAAGGCTACCACCTAGCAAGTGTGGTGTCTGTCGGTGACACCACATTCCTCCCCCGCAAATCGGCATACAGTTGTGGCATAAGGCTTCCGCCCGCCATGGAGAGGATCCCATGTTGATGTACGCGACGAGGTGGGGAGCCTAACAACAGGTGAGGCTGTGTCACTCGCACCCTGCCATTCGGACTGCGGGGAGCTAGGAAACGCCTGAAAACCTGCTCCAGGGTGCACGCCAACATGCGGTGTATGCACCCATAGAGAGACAGAAGGGGCCGAAGGGTCGACCACCATCGGGCCGGGGCACCCGACGGGCGAAGACGACATATGGTCCGGAGCGGCCAAAATGGAAGGCAGCATCGGTAACACCTGGGGCTGAGGCGAGCCAGTAGATGGGTCCCCGGGGCACTTACCGGACGGCACCGTCGCCGAAAGCAGACGGTAGATCCCGTGCTACGACAGAGGCGCAGCTGATTGAGATGCCGACGCACCTCACCAGAGGCCCCCAAAACCAGATACATAGCGCGTCCGAGGCAGCGAAGAATGCGCCCTTCAAGCCAATGCCATGAACTTCAATAGTGGTGATAGTAGATAACATCGCCTGGAGCAAAAGTAGGTGTCTGCCACTGCACAGGTACCTGATGCGGCGGACGTAGCAAAGACGGCAAGGTTTGACGAGGGCGACCGTGGAGCAACTCAGCCGGCAAATGGCCATCTCGGGGCTGAGAGCGATACGAGGACAAAAAGAGCAATAACGCATCCTCCCGAGAATGCGACTCTTTTAACTTCAACATCTGTGACTCGAAAGTCCTGACCAATCGTTCAGCAGCACCGTTTGACTGTGGCGAAAACGGCGCGGACGTCAGATGTTGAATACCATTGGCCTTGCAGAATGACTGAAATTCTGCGGAAATGCATTGTGGGCCACTGTCGGAAACAATAGTCTGTGGAAGACCTTCAATGCAAAAGATAGCAGATGACATCGTGGAAGACATCCGGACAGCAAAAGGAAAATTACTGAATGAATCTACCACAACCAACCATCGAGCATTCCAGAATGGACCAGCAAAATTGATGTGTAAGCGTTGCCAAGGGGAAGTGGCTTTTAGCCATGCAAAGAATTACCGTGGTGGTGCTGATTGGAGTTCGGCACACACCATGCAAGAAGAGCACAGATTCGTAATCGCGGCATCGATTCCAAACCAAGTACAGTGCTGACGAGCAAGTTGTTTGGTTCTCACTATACCCCAATGTCCTTGGTGGAGAAGCTCTAAGACAGAGGACTGTAACGAACGTGGTACCACGACCCTGGACTGATCATTATCAGAACACAACAGCAAAACACCACATCATACAAAAAGTCTCTCCTTGTGAGCAAAAAATCAGCGAACCAACGGGTCCCTGGTCCGTGGCTTTGACAAGGGCCATTGCGTAGCAACAAAACACAGAATGGGAGCAAGCACAGGGTCAGCAGCTGTGGCTGTAGCTACACGACGAAAATCAATCGGAAACGATTCGACCACGTCATCGGTTTCCGCATCATTGAACATGCAAGCAAGTTCGGAGGAATCGAATGCCCTATCCTCAGCAACATGCAAGCGGGACAACGCATCGGCGTTTCCGTGCTTAGCAGTGGACCAATACAAGATATCGTAGCAGTACTGCGAGAGGAAAATAGACCAGCGAATGAATTTCTGCGCTGTACGTGGAGGTACAGGCTTAGTCGGATGAAAAAGCGATGTTAAAGGTTTGTGGTCTGTGATTATGGTAAAGTGACAACCATACAAGAAATCGTGAAACTTTGTAACACCAAATACGAGAGCCAACGCTTCTTTCTCTATCTGTGAATAATTTCTTTGCGCAGACGAGAGCAATATAGATGCAAAGGCAATAGGGCGATTGTGCGATCCATCTTTGTGCACAAGCACAGCACTGATCCCGAAATACGACGCATCCACCATCAACAAAAGAGGCTTCTGGGAATCGAATGGCGTAAGGCAAGTATTGGAAAGCAATGCCGATTTTAGCTGGCAAAAGGCGCGTTTCCATTCCGTCGTCCAGACGAATGGAACACCCTTACAGCGTAAGCGATGAAGCGGAGCTGAAATGGAAGAGGCATGCGGAAAAATAGCGGTTATAATACGTAATTTTTACCAGCACACTCTGCAGCTGTTTCAGATTCAGCGGCGACGGCAAGTCTTGTATGGCACGAAGGTGCGTGGGACTGGGATGTATGCCTTGGGCATTGAGTACATGTCACAAGTATGGCAAGATCCGAGCAAAAAACACACATTTGTCCTTCTGCAAGTGAAGACCATTTTGTCGCAAGACCTGAATTAATGTTCGGAGATTGGCCAAATGTTCTTCTTCCGTCTTTCCAGAGATCACAATATCGTCCAGATAATTTGCTGCAGTAGGGACCGACGCACAAACAGTTTGTAGATATTGCTGAAACAATGCAGGGGCGGATGCACACCCGAATGGCAGTCGTTTGAATTGATATAACCCAAGATGCATATTAACCACCAAAACGCGCTGGGATTCTTCATCCACCGGTATCTGCAAGTACGCATCTGCTAGGTCCAACTTCGAAAAATATTTACCCGGGCACAGTTTGTCAAAAAGGTCTTCCGGGCGGGGTAAAGGAAAAGATGCAATCACTAGCTGTGGATTCACTGTTGCCTTGAAGTCCACACAAAGTCTCAATTTGCCGGAAGGTTTTGGCAAAATTACTAAGGGTGATGCCCAGAGAGAAGCCTGCACACGTTCAATTACACCTTGTGTTTCCAAATTGTGTAATGTTTTTGTGACCTCATCACGCAATGTGTGGGGAACATTGCACGCTCTGAAAAATTTTGGTTGCACGTTTACTTTCAGTTCCAAATGTTCTTTATAGTTCTTAGCGCAACCGAGGCCTGGTGCAAAAATGTCTGCAAATTCTTCACATAGACGAGAAACACTGTCTGAAGGCACCGTCTGGTTCACTGATAGGACCTGATTTACTATAGACAAGTTAAACAAATGAAATAAATCATAACCAAACAAGTTCACTGCAGAAGAAGAACGAAGGACGTAAAATGACACAAGTTTTGTTTGTCCGTTGTATGTTGCAAGAAGGCTGCACTGTCCTAACACAGGGATATCTTGACGGGAATAACTAGTTAACTTAACATTTGCGGCTCGCAATGGAGGTGTGCCCAGCAGTTTGTAAGTGTCTTGATTGATCAGTGAAACTGCAGCTCCGGTATCGAGCTGGAATGGTTTCACTTTGCCATTAATGTCCAAGTCTACAAAAAGTTTATTGTCCTGCTGACGACAAGAGCGACTGACTCGTGCAACGTGAACTGACTCTGGTACAGAATCACTTGCGACTTGACAGGAGTTCCAGCGATGTCGACGCACACTATTTTTGGGACGAACACAGTCACTGCTAGAGAGAGTGGCACTGGGTGGAGAGGAATGAACTACATGAATTTCCATGGGCGAAGTTTCGCGAGCCTGAGTATCCTTGGTTCGCTTCAGATTCCGGTGTGAAGCAAAGGGCCTGGAACGGTTTTGAGCTTCCGATCTGAGCTTTTCTGGCAAACACTCTGAACATGTCCTTTTTTATTACAATAAAAGCAAATAGCTTGGCGTGACGGGCAATTCTCATGCGAATGTTTAGTAGCACACCGCGGGCATGATTTGATCACTGCAATTACGTGCCGGCATCAGAACATCAGAAACGTTCTGTGCAATTGCATCACGTACCATAGTATCTGAATAAGGGAGTCCACATTGACACTCAAAAGCACAATCCCTAATAAGGCCTTGCAAAGTTGCAACCCACTCCCGATTAGTCTGACCAGCCGTACGTTTTGTACAAAAGAAGGTATACCGTTTGGCAACTACATTGACTGATTCTTTGAAATATGCATCTAATGCAGACAAAATTTCTTCGTAGGACAGAGTTGCTACGTCGCGTCGGGGAAATAATTTGACTATCACACGGTACATGGTCACCCCTACTGAAGACAGAAGAAAAGGCTGCCGCTCGTTACCTTGAATTCTGTAGGCGGCGAGATGGAATCCAAATTGGCGTGACCACTCCGTCCAGCTCTCCAGTGCAGCATCAAAAGGTCGAAAAGTGGGTGCAACAGCGTGTTGTGGCTGCGTTGGCGGTGAAGTGGCTGCTGCTGCATTGTTTTGCATCGCACGTTGACCCTGGACGGGCTGTCCAAGGACATTCAGTAAGGCCTGCGTCTGCTGATTCTGTAAGCGATAAAATTCGAACAGTATATCTGGAGATTGTGGCAAAGCCATTACACAAGGAAATCAGGGCAATATCGATAAGAACACTTTTACTCTTGTTGCCAATGTTGTGGTTGGCAGGAGAGCCAACACCGTGTTACCAGAGGAGGCCGTAAGGCATGCGTTTTAGCTCACGCAGGCTGGCGTGAGGTCTGGAACAGGACAAGGAAATTAGACTTAAGAAAAACGGACATAGCTGGTGGAATACTTAACTTTAATCCATTAATGACAAATGTCACTCTTTACATTACTTGATTCACAGTATCAATAGTAACTGATAATAGTGCCTTGCTAGGTCATAGCAAATAACATAGCTGAAGGATATGCTAACTATCGTCTCGGCAAATGAGAGCGTATTTTCTCAGTGAACCATTGCTAGCAAAGTCGGCTGTATAACTGGGGCGAGTGCTAGGAAGTCTCTCTAGACCTGCCGTGTTGCGGCGCTCGGTCTGCAATCACTGATAGTGGCGATACGCGGGCCCGACTTACGCTATCGGACCGCGGCCGATTTAAAGGCTACCACGTAGCAAGTGTGGTGTCTGGCAGTGACACCACAGTCACCAAGATGAAACACCCAACTTAAATTATAGTATTATTATGGGTTGAATACTGTACCAACCTGACCTTTATTTTTAAATGATCATGACCTAATTGATAAGTGCTAATTGATATTGACTGCTATGAGAATCGTTTCAGTCAGAGTTTGGCTGTTCAGTAATACTATTTCAAAGAACAAATTTTTGTATTAATCAAATTCATTAAAAGGTTTCCTTAAATACCAAAGAGACAGTCACTATTATTGCCATACATTTCTATTTACATTTAATCTCAACACAGGTTAAACGTGTCGAAATACCATCACATGCTGTCCTAAAAATCTGCACATTCTATCCTTCACTACAATCATTGGCCAGCATGGTAGACATAAACACGTAACACTGGCACATTGTATTTATAATCACTTCATGGCAAAAAACTTGTAACAGTTTTAACAACCTCCTTTGTTACACACATTGTATGACCGTTAATTGTAATAATGTTCATGGAGTAAAGTTGTTGTTGGCTGGATCTTGTAGTAGTTTTAAAGCAAAAATACTCATCTTGTTTTTTAAGGATCTCCATCAACCTGTTGATTGAATTTCTTCTGTCTGGAAGCTAGGTTCTCTTGTAGGTGTGGAAAACTTATAAGTTGATGTGTTTCTTGAAATAAAATAGATGACAAACTGATTCATACGTAATTTTATGATTTAACAGTCCTAGATGGCTTGCTGCCATCAATTTCAATGTTCATTCAGTGAAATACGATTCATTTGTATGCAACTAGAGAAAAACTTTACATCTCTCCTTCCTTCCTTCCTTCCTTCCTTCCTTCCCACCACAAAACCTGGAAGCAAACTGCACCCAGTTAACATCATTCCAAAGTACATCAGTAAAGATACAATCATACTAAGATAGAAACATAGAACATTAAATCGAAGCTAATTTACAAAAAATGTATTTTACTCAACAGCACAATAGAAAAATTATGATAACATATATTTACATAAGCAAAAATAGCTTTTTTATAGTACAGTAATATTGTGAAATTTTATTCCAAATTACAGGGGTTAACTGTGTTAACACAACATATACTGCTATACAGTCAGACGTTAAGACATTTCAAATATGATTGAAAAAGGATAAAATCATGAATTTGAGAATATACATGGTCTAGACAGCTTATCACATGTTACACACCCTCCAAGGGTTTCGCTCGCATTCCACTGTAAGATAAAGTCTTGCAGGCATGCACAGTGTTTATCAATTTGAAAAGTAGAACATGCAGTAACACACATGTTCATGAAATTGCAGGTTTCTGTGGTTTGAGTAATTGAAGGCTGGTAAAAGAAGGTGTCTGGTGTGCACTGAATTGGAGGGTGGTGTCCGGTTGTTCTTCATATTGCTGATGGTCTTGATGATTTTTTAAGTGTAGCCATAGCTCCCAGGGTATTTCCTACAACATTTTGCAGCATATCAGCTTCAGAATCCAAGGTTCCCTAATCACATATTTGAAATACTTCATGAGAAAAATTGCAAGATAAACGAAGGCTCAAAAAACAAAAACAAAAAAAGAAAGAAAAAAAGAAAAAAAGAAAGAAAAAAAGAAAATAAAAAATAAAAAATATCCAGAGAAACGTTAAAATGACATCTTAACTGATTTGAAGTTAAGTGAAAAGAATACTTGGCAAACCCTTAGGCAAAAACAAATACTAAGTGTTCTTGTAAAAATAAAATTGGAAAAGGTTACTTCTCACAAAAGTAATTTTAGATTTTGTCAATTGTAATTATGCTGCTGAATTTTGTACAAATACTTATTAGCAATATTTAAAAAAAAATACTTATACTAAGACAAAATTGTAAAGCAAATATTAATGCATTAGGGATAATAAGACTGAAACTAACACTCCACAATCAGTAAACTTTAATTTGGATGCAAAAAATAATAAGATGATTTGTTATCTTATACAATTGACTTCCTGAAGTTACTCAATTTTTTGAAAAGTTAAAACTAATTTGAAAACAGTCTTTTCTATTATTTTGATCATAAGTGCAAAATATGATACCACTTGCAATATTGTTGATTACCGTACCAATTTTACTACCGAAAAATGTGATACCATATCTCAAAAGCAAGTCCTCTGTGCTTTTTGGCACTACCACAGCTTACAGTACCATTTTATATTGTCGTTAGTTCATGTAATACTGTGTGCAGCATAGACACTACTAAAACATCAGAGCGTTTGATAAATTATGTGTTCTACATAAGCACTACTCAGTTCCAGGATATTAGATTATGTGTATAGTTTCAAATATAAGTCTGGTGTGCCATCATGGCACAGCTTCAATTGGGGATACCATATAGTAAAATCTATCACATAACTAAAAGTTCCTTAGGACAATTTAAGTTCAAGTTCAGTTGAAGGTACTATGTTCACTATGAATTTCTTTCAACTCATGGTTGAGAATAGTATACAACATCAATGGTCCTAACTTATATTTATAAGCACTATGGTGAATGTCCATAGAAACATGTCATGTGAGTAACACTTGAAGCACAAAAATGAAAATGCTCTTCCCAGATCATGGGGATGTCTGAAATTTACACACCATTTCTGGTTGAAAATTCACTTAAAGCTAGATAGAATTGGAAAAAGTCTATTTAGGTAACACACAAGATTATATACCATACACAGATGATGATATGTATGAAATTTTGGGAAACAAGCGCCCACATATTTCAATAACTCTCCTGATATCTTTTACATACTTCAGTGAAGATAAGTTTTATTTGTTGCAGAATTCTGTGTCGTGGACATTTAAATAAAATTGCATGGTGCATTCTGCACTGTTTACAAGTATTTCAAAGACATAGAATAGTATATATATGTTACTAGTTATCAAACAGTATCTTCAAGGTATTTACAGAAATTATAAAATATTATGGGTGTGAGTATAGTATTCAGTAGAAAAGTAGTCTTTGTACCTGTTTAGTATCTTTCAAGATGGCCCTCATACTCATAGTTGGTTACATAAATAACAAAACATCAAAGAAAATATGTAATAGCAGTAAGATATTTACAACTCATTGTGAGAGATATGGTTGTGTTGAAACACTCAAAAACTAGAATTTCTGTACAGATAAGTGTTGATCATTACACGTTTCAGTAAGTCACTATATGGTTGTATCACTTGGTGCACATGAAGCACAAAACAAATTCAGTATAAAGTCTCCCATGTGGGGTATCATGTTACAAAAACTTAGTATATACCTAATCATCTTTTCAGAAAAGTAACAAAATAATTCTCACCTCTCATTACATATATGTCTCAAGTGTATAGTCTGATGCAATAAGTAGTTCAATTCATATATTTTTTTATTTTTTTATTTATTTATTTGAGATACATATTCCATAGATCGAGTAAGGCATGATTACGCATGGATGTGAAACGAGTCAAAGCAGATATAATACAGATATCATACAATACAATACATACTGGTATATTACACATGATAGATGAATGATTCAAAATTGGTACAATACAATAATATAATCAAGATAATAAACAATACAATACAAAAATACAATAGTGATAAAAAACCATACATATAACAATGACAAAGGAAATAATCTGAATTACTACTCAAATTACTGATCTCTGTTGAAGAATTCATCTAAATAGTAGAAACATTTTTCCAATAGAAGTTCCTTTAACTTTTTTTTAATAGAATTTTATTTTCTTTAAGAAACTTTATAATACTCGGGAGTGCATTAAAGATTTTAGTACTTGTGTACTTTACTCCTTTTTGCACCAGAGAGAGATTTTTCTGTTCGTGCATATCACCTTTCTGCCTTGTGTTATAATGATGCTATGCCTCATTTGTGTCATATTCAGAGGAATTGAGGAGAGTGGAAGCCATGAGTGAGAGGAGATATTGTGAGGTAGTGGTTAATATACCTAACTGTTTAAAGAGATTTCGACACGAGGTTCTTGGAGGGACACTACAAATAATTCGGACTACTTTTTTCTGGCTTACAAAAATTTTTTTTGAAAGTGGTGAGTTGCCCCAAAAGATTATTCCATAGCACATCACTGAATGAAAGTAGCCAAAATATGCAGACTTTCATACATTGATGTCTCCAATTTTGGAGATTATTCTGATGGAAAATGTTGTTGAGCTAAGCTTTTTTAGTGTTTGCTGTATGTGGAATTCCAAGTTGAGCCGGTTATCTATGTGAACTCCTAGGAACTTTGTGCACTGAACACTCTGCAACTGTTGGGTCTCGTGTGCAATGTTAATCTCTTCTGCGCTTATGTAACTGGATTGGAACTGCATGTAATTTGTTTTACTGAGGTTTATTGCTAGAGAATTTGCCGCCAACCAGTTCAGAGCATTTGCAAGTGCTTGGTTGGCATTTAACTCTACGTCAGTGGAGGTTTTGCTGGCTGTCACTATACTTGTGTCATCGGCAAACATTGTGATGTTGCTAGCACCATTTCAGGACAGGGGTAGGTCATTAATAAATATAATAAATAGGAGGGGACCAAGGACTGACCCTTGTGGAACTCCATGATGTACTGTTCCCCAGTCAGAATCTACCTCTCCTACCTGTAGATTGTTAACACCTAATACTATTTTTTGTTGTCTGTCTGGCTTTTAGAGGTTTGCTGGAAATATTGTCTACACCGGCGAATTTTTGCTTTTTAGAGACATTATTGTGTGTGGTTGTTTTTTTTTTTCTCCATGGTTCACGGTTATGGAGGCCATACATATCATGTCCATGTCTATAGAGTTAGTGAAAAGTTCTTTCAGAATTTTTTATTGCCTTTTCTGAAGAGCCTTTGCATGCTGTTTTCTCAGCAAGTACTCTTGAGTACTGAATACATCAACCATCAAGTATTCCCATGTGTTGTCCTGACTTCCCTTATATGATTTAGTGTAAATATAAAAAAATTCATAATATCAGAAGTAAACAGTTTTCACTTCTCATTACCTTTCAACAGTGTACAAGTGTAGTGGTGTATAGTTACAATTATTAATTCACTAAAAACAGTCTCCAGTTTACTTCCTATTTTCAAGTGTCATGTTCTTCACATTAATTACCAGCAAGATGATTGACTTTTCAGTTTACAGATTATTGACATGCTACCTAATTACAAAACATGTCACACTGCACATAGAATCAACCTTTCTGTATCAAAAACAACTTGCATTACAAACCTTGCTGAATATGTGTGTTCTTCATAAACTTTCTACACAGTAAGAAAAGACAGGTTCCATAACCAGTCACTACCCAAAAGCATTCTCCTCATTGCATCAACATAATAATTTCACCTCATTACTCCACTAAATACTTCATAACAAGAATCACCTAAGAAAAATCACCTGCTTCATATTACACAACAGATCAACCTCACAAAATAAGACCACACAGCAGCAGACCTCACAAGTGATATAACTTTTTTCTAACAATGGAAACACACATTATACTATTTATATATTTTATTATTTTACTGTATGTGATCATTGCATTGCTTGCACAACTCATAACTGTATACAATCATATTACTTCAACTTATCGGTCAGAAAGGTAATATGCCCGACAATCACTTCATTACTTTCAAATATATTTCACTAGGCAACTGTATTTTCCCCTGTTGCATTATACAAACACTTTGAAAACTAGTGTATGACACTTTATATATGACTTACCAAGCGAGGAAGCGCCGGTAGACAGGCACAATAAAATAACACACAAACACACACACAAAATTTCTAGCTTTCGCAACCAACAGCTGCTTCTTAAGGAAAGAGGGAAGGAGAGGGAAAGACGAAAGGATGTGGGTTTTAAGGGAGAGGGTAGGGAGTCATTCCAATCCCGGGAGCGGAAAGACTTACCTTAGGGTGCAAGGACAGGTATACACTCGCACACACACACATATCCCTCCGCACATATACAGACACAAGCAGACATTTGTAAAGGCAAAGAGTTTGGGCAGAGATGTCAGTCGAGGCGGAAGTACAGAGGTGAAGATGTTGGATGACAGGTGAGGTATGAGCGGCGGCAACTTGAAATTAGCGGAGGTTGAGGCCTGGTGGGTAACGGGAAGAGAGGATATACTGAAGGGCAAGTTCCCATCTCCAGAGTTCTGACAGGTTGGTGTTAGTGGGAAGTATCCAGATAACCCAGACAGTGTAACACTGTGCCAAGATGTGCTGGCCGTGCATCAAGGCATGTTTAGCCACAGGGTGATCCTCATTACCAACAAACACTGTCTGCCTGTGTCCATTCATGCGAATGGACAGTTTGTTGCTGGTCATTCCCACATAGAAAGCTTCACAGTGTAGGCAGGTCAGTTGGTAAATCACGTGGATGCTTTCACACGTGGCTCTGCCTTTGATCGTGTACACCTTCCGGGATACAGGACTGGAATACGTAGTGGTGGGAGGGTGCATGGGACAGGTTTTACACAGGGGCGGTTACAAGGGTAGGAGCCAGAAGGTAGGGAAGGATGAAATGAGATCCATCCTTCATGAAATCCTCCCCACTCCACCAAGAGTGTCTTTCCGCCATCCACCTAAATTCGTAACCTCTTGGTTCATCCCTGTGAAATCCCCAAACCACCTTCCCTACCCTCTTGCTCCTACCCTTGTAACCGCCCCCGGTGTAAAAACCTGTCCCATGCACCCTCCCATCACCACCTACTCCAGTCCTGTAGCCCGCAAGGTGTACACGATCAAAGGCAGAGCCACGTGTGAAAGCACCCATGTGATTTACCAACTGATCTGCCTACACTGTGAAGGTTTCAATGTGGGAATGACCAGCAACAAACTGTCCATTCGCATGAATGGACACAGGCAGACAGTGTTTGTTGGTAATGAGGATCACCCTGTGGCTAAATATGTCTTGGTGCACGGCCAGCACATCTTGGCACAGTGTTACGCCGTCCGGGTTATCTGGATACTTACCACTAACACAAACCTGTCAAAACTCTGGCGATGGGAACTTGCCCTTCAGTATATCCTCTCTTCCCGGTACCCACCAGGCCTCAACCTCCGCTACTTTCAAGATGCTGCCGCTCATACCTCACCTGTCATCCAACAACATCTTCGCCTCGACTGACATCTCTGCCCAAACTCTTTGCCTTTACAAATGTCTGCTTGTGTCTGTATATGTGTGTGTGTGTGTGTGTGTGTGTGTGTGTGTGTGTGTGTGTGTGTGTGTGTGTGTGTGAGCGCGCGCGAGTGTATACCTGTCCTTTTTTCCCCCCAAGGTAAGTCTTTCCACTACCGGGATTGGAATAACCCACATCCTTTCGTCTTTCCCTCTCCTTCCCTCTTTCCTGATGAAGCAACCGTTGGTTGCGAAAGCTTGAATTTTGTGTGTGTGTTTGTGTTTGTTTGTGTGTCTATCAACATGCCAACACTTTCATTTGGTAAGTTATATATATACTTCCTCAAAATTTACCAAAAATTGTGTATACACTGTATAATAATCTCATTACTCCTGCAGTTATACAACCTTTTACATTTTCATGTTTACTGGTTACTTAGGGCATTCAACATAATTTGATATACTTGTACATTTTGTAAAATTCCATTCTCTTACATTTTGGCATAATCTATACACTTTTTTTCATTACAAAGAGGAAAACATCCTCCTGTATTACTTTTGTACTCAGAAAATAATCAAATAGGTATTAACTCTCTAAATTTTACATAATCAGTGTTGTATAGGTTTTATGTTTCTGTTTACTGCCAAAAATGACTGTTCACCCATGTTTCTGCCAATCGAGAGGGTTTCAGTTTAACCTATCACCTCTACTATCATTATCTCTCACATTTGTGGGGGACTGGTTATTATTTGGCCACTGCCCACCTCTATTTTCAAAATTCCTATCACCATTTCTATTCCCAGAGCTTCTATTCTCATGAAACTGTTGATCCCCACAGTTTGGTTCTACATTCCGATAATTTATAAAATTATTTCGATTCCTGTTATTCCTCCCTAGGGTGGTGGTGTTATTTGCTTAAAATTGACATTATTATCAATATTTCTATCATGATTATGGTTATTCCGGTTTGGCCTCCTAAAATCAGTACTATGTTGTCCAAACACATTGTATGCCCTGTCCAACTTTTCTACATATTTTAGGAACTCGTCAACAGATCATCTGGCCCCATTTGAATTCTTTCTGGTAGCCTTCTCTTAAGTGCATCTATTTGAGTTAATTCATCAAAAGGTTGGTCTAAGTGTGCAAGTTTCATGATCTGGTATTTGCAAAACTCTTTCATACCCCCTCTCTGCTCCTTGTACATCGGACCATTGACAAACTCCCTCTTTATCTTTGCCTGTTCAGTATCGGAGCAAACTTTTTAAAAAAACACTTTTCAAATTCATCTATGGATAAATTGCTACAGTCAAACTGGTTGACCCATGATAAGGTTTCCCCCTCTAATGATCTTTTTATAAACTTAATTTTTAATTCATCACTCATACCTGGGAGAAAACTATCATGGCAGAGTTATATAAAATCAACTGGATGAAAATGTTTGTCACCAGATGAACACTTTAGTGGCATAGTAGGATAGATTTGGTGTCCTACACTACATAATGTTTTTAGATATGCTCCAGCTTGTAATTGTTGTACTTGTTTTTTGATAATTGTGACATCACTATGTAAGTCTGACACATTTCAGTCTGCTATCTCACCTATCTTCTGAACTTTTTCATCTACATCTGAGGCATAGATGTCTATTTTTTCATTTAGCTTATTTATAAAGGCTGCAGCTTGTTTACTAGTGTCTCCAACAGCATCTTTACATCTAACTTCAACAGTACCTATCTCAGATCTGAAATCTTTGTCTACTTCCCCTATTTTTGTCTCTAAAAACTGTGTTTTGGATTCTGAAGCCTCTACACTCCCCTCTAGTGTTTTCATATGTTCACCTATTGCTTTCACTTGAGAAAACACACCAAGTAAGTCTTTTTTAACATTAGAAATTTGTGCATTAAGCTCTGCTCTAATGAGATTACATTTTGGACTACTGACTTTTCAAATTTTTCACAAGTTTTTTTTTTCCATTGATGACATTAATGTAGTAAACATGTCTTGTAAATTTAACTGTTTGGGTTTTTCATTCAGCATTCTTTCACCTACTTGCGACTGTACTTGTTTCTCACGGTCTGGACTCGAACCTGACACGCTACTGTCTAAAAATCCCGAGTCTGCACTGATTTCATTTAACAGTTTTGGTTGACTATTGTCTAATACGTCCTTAAACATGTCTTTATCGACTACGTCCTGTTTAAAGACATTAGTTGAAGCTGGTAGGTTTGTCATATTTATTTTATTGTTCTGATCATGATGCATTTTTTTGTAAATTTGTTCATAAATTATCAATGCAGTTTTTTTACTGGTCAATTTTCACACAACACTGCACTGAGAAAATACAAAAATTAATGTTTTAATTGGTGCTTAGCTTATTTTTGTCCTGGATTGGGTAGGTCGCATCAACTTTAGTTATAATGCTTCAACCTTTTGCAACCATGTATGTCCATAGTGTTGCATCATTCCAAAACTTCTCCACTTGTCCTATGTCAAATTATATTAGATTTAAAATCATTTCACTTTGCAACACAGTTTTATGCTTTTTGGTCACCTGAAACATTAATACTGGCAAAAATCCAAACATACAAGTATCCTGGTCACAATGGCACCACTTTAACAACCTCCTTCGTTACACACATTGGATGACTGTTAATTGTAATAAATGTTCATGGAGTAAAATTATTGTTGACCAGGTCTAGTTGTAGTTTTAAAGAAAAAATACTCGTCTTGAATTTTAACGATATCCTTCGATCCACTGCTTGAATTTCTTCTGCCTGGAAGCTAGGTTCTCTTGTAGGTCTGGGAACCCTATAGGATGACGTGTTTCTTGAAATAACATTGATGAGAAACTGATTTGTATGTAATTTTCAGGTTTAATAGTCCTAGATGCCTTGCTGCCATCAGTTTCAACGTTCACTCAGTGAAATACAATCCATTTGTATGCACTCAAGAAAAGCTTTACATCTCTCCTTACTTACTTCCCGCCACACAACATGCAAGCAAATCGCAACCAGTTAACATTGTTCCAAATTACAGGGTAATCATAATTAATGTTAACCTTTCAAACAGCTGTAGAAATAACACCACTGGTCAGAATGACATCAAACTGAGATGGAATGTTATCGGAGAAGGGGTAAATGTATGACAAAAGAAAAATAAATAGTTACAAAATGTAGCAATAGATGGCACTGTAAGCATCATAATTTAATAGTGATCAACTACAAATGACAAATGAGTCGTACAACAATGCCTAAAGCATACATTTGACATTAAACAAACTGTAGTGCTCAGTATGCATGGGTGTACAGAAGTGATACCGTTAGTTACGTAAGCCCATCCACCATCCACCACGGCAAGGTCATATCACATCGGATGGGCAAAATTGGTTTTTGATAGTCCTGAGGACAAATACCACATCAAAAAGCATCAATCAAAATCAGAACAGATTATTAATTTCCCTGTGACTGGCGCAAAACATGTTCAGTATGCTGTCCACCATTTTCTACAACAAGTTGAAATCAAGAAGCAGTATATTCCACAACTGATCAAAGTGTTTCCGGGATTACCTTCAGAATGTGTTGTGCAGTGCATGCCTTCAGAATGTGTTGTGCAGTGCATGCCTTCAATGCTGCTAAGTTTGCAATCAGAACACTGAACACAACATCTTTCAGACAGTGCCATAGCCAGAAGTCACATGGATTAAGTTCAGGTGATCGGGACGGCCAGGCTGTAGCAAAATGGCGGCTGATAATTCTAGCATTTCCAAAATGGTGCTTCAGCAGCAGCTTAACCAGATTTGCAAAGTATGGATGTGCGCCATCTAGCATAAAAATTGTCCCATCCACACATCCATGCCGTTGGAGGACTGGAATGATGGGGTTGTATAAAAGACAGTCATGGCACTTAGCAGTGACAGTACAGGTAACTGGACTGGAAGCACCTGTCTCTTCGAAAAAATATGGCTCTATGATAAATGATGTAAACCGACACCACACAGTGACCTTTGCAGGATGAAGTGGTACTGATTGATTTGCGTGTGGATTGCATGTTGTCCATATTCGACAATTCTGTGTATTGACATACCCTATCACATGGAATTGGGCTTCATCTGACCACATAATCTTCCACAGCCAATCATTGTCCACTTGCATGAGAGCAAGGTCTCTCTCTATGGTAGGTCAACAGGAAGTAACTCGTGCACCAGTGGTGTTATTTCTACAGCATTTTGAAAGTTTAACTTTAATTATACTCACCCTGCACACCAGTAAAGATATAATCATACTAAGATTAAAACATAGAGCATTAATATAAAAAATAAAATAAAATAAAAAATTACAGACAATGAAATTTACACAACAGCACAATAGAACAATTATGATAACATATATTTGCATAAACAAAAATATATCTTTTTTGTAGTACAGTAATTTTATGAAATTTGATTTTTAAATTACAGGGGTTAATTGTAATAGCACAACATATGCTACTATACAGTTGGAGTTTAAAAGATTTTAAATAAGATCAAAAAAAGGATAAGATCATAAATTTGAGAATATACATTAGTTCAGTATAATTCAGGGAGGGGGGGGGTGTCAACCCATGACGGCGGAGACACACACTCAACCTGTACAATATTCTTCCTCCCTCTATGCCGTTACAACCACGACTCCACAATCCGCACTCCTCAACTGTTCTCTCAGTGCTTGACCATCGATTCTTGACCTATGCTCAACTGTACAAGTAAAATATGGTTATCTTTGAGTAAGGGACTACGGTTCCCCTGAAAATAACTACAATGAAACATATAAATTTATGCAGTATTTTAACATAATTAAATTGGAAAATGCAATAATCAAGTGCAAATTTGGTAAAGCTGCTGGTTTGTATGATATTTTGGTAGCAAAAGTAAAGAAATTTGGAAGGTCTATGAATAACTAGTTACTACAGCTTTACAAAAACTGCCTAAAAACATAAAAAATCCTAAAATTATGAGGCAACAGTGGAGACCCAATGAGCTATAGATAGTATCGCTCCTAGGCCTCCAATATAAGGTTTTCAGCAGAGTGCTATTTGACCAACAGACTCATCCAGGCTATTGACCAAAATTCATTCGACATAAGCAGCTTTTAGAATGGGCAAGTTCTCAACCTTACTCACTGCATTGAGGATGGATTTGAAAACTGACAAATCACAGGAACAGCTTTCAATGACATCAGTGCTGCACATGATACAGTAAACCACCATATCCTGTTGCAGAAGATGTTTGCACTCACAAAGAACTCCAAAGTCACCAGACTGATGTCGATCTTGTTAAATGATTGCAGGTTTTTTGTCGACTTCCTAGGTCAACAAAGTAAATAGAGAATGCAGAAAAATCGATGGCTCCCAAAGAACCATACTGGCTCCTTTACTATTCAGTATTTACACTCTTGATCAACCACTCCCAAACAACACAATAAGTTTTATCTATGCAAATGACCTTGCACTAGATTGTTAGGATACACCCTTCAAATAGGCAGAACTTGACTGTAATATCATTCTGAAGGAACTTAGCACATGCTACAATGCTAACCATGTAAAGTCAAATCCATCAAAATCCCAACATTGTATTTTCCACCTCAGGAATGGAGAGACTTCAAGGATATTAAATATTTACTGGAAAAGAACACCATTTCTCCTCAAAGCACCCAGAGTAATACTAGATCGTTCCCTCACTTTTATAACAAATTGATCCAAAGAGCAAGCATAAATTCAGTGCCAGAACTAACAAGCTGAGGAAGTTAAGAGGTACAAATTGGGGTACAAACCCACAAGTTCTTAGAACCACAGCATTGTCTCTGGGCTACTTTGCTGTAAAACATGCATCCCCTGTGTGGTATAGGTCAACTCATGCCAATACTGTGGATCCTGCCTTGAATGAAGCTTACAGCTTAATCACCACATGCTTAAAACCCATCTCTGTTAAAACCATGTGTGTCTTCCTGGCACTGTACTTCCAAATATTCATCAAAAAGTCACTACTTATCAAAAATGACTCAAGGGTGAGGATGTTGAATCTCATCCACTGTTTGGCCATCAAACACTCAACCTCAGATGAAATCAAGGAAAAGTTTCCACCAGACATAAAAACCTTTAGTAGTACTTCCAGATAAGGTGAGACTTTTATCATGGAAATCTAAGCACCAGGACTGGGTGGAACCATATGAACATCTTGTAGCTGGCTACAACCTGAACTGGGATGTTTTGATATCACTTAACCAAATAAGAACTTAAGACAGCAGGGCTAAGTCATTACTTAAGTCATCAGAGGGCAGCAAGTGTGAGTGTAGCCAAGAACAAGTAGTCAGCCATATGTTCCAATGCCCTCTCTGCCCATTTTGGTGCCCAGCACAAGATCTATCACTTAACACTGACGATGCCCGAGATGTGGCTCAGTTTTGGAGAAAAGCTCTTTGTCTTCCCCTCGTAACTCAGGACTGGAGCAACTGAATTTCATTCTCTGCAAGGGTTTCAGCTACCTCTTATGATGCCCTGAAACGAGAAATTTCCTGCCACAATCCTTCCCATCACTCCCACAGTGGAATTCTGTCATCCACCAAACCTACACAATATGCTCATCCATCCCTACACGACCCTTGCGGGAGCACCTTGCCTTAGCCCTGTAATAGACCTAGATGCAGGACCTGTCCCATACATCCTCCCACCACAACCTACTCCAGTGCAGTTATAAACAACACCTATCCCATCAAAGGCAGGGCTACCTGTGAAACCAATCATGTGATCTACAAGCTAAGCTGCAACAAATGTGTTGCATTCTATGTGGGCATGACAACCAACAAGCTGTCCGTACACATGAATGACCAGTGATAAACTGTGACCAAGAAACAAGTGGACCACACTGTTGCTGAGCATGCTGCCCAACACAACATCCATCGTTTCAGTGAGTGCTTCACAGCATGTGCCATATGGATCTTCCCCTCCAACACCAGTTTTTCTAAATTGCCCAGGTGGGAACTCCCCCCCCCCCCCCCCCCCTGCAGTATATCCTACATTCCCATAACCCTCCTGACCTCAACCTTCATTAGTTATTGTCCCCACCCATCCAGCACCGCAGCTCGTAGTCGTGCGGTAGCGTTCTTGCTTCCCACGCCCAGGTTCGATTCCCAGCGGGGACAGGGATTTTCTCTGCCTCGTGATGGCTGGGTGTTGTGTGCTGTCCTTAGGTTAGTTAGGTTTAAGTAGTTCTAAGTTCTAGGGGACTGAAGACCATAGATGTTAAGTCCCATAGTGCTCAGAGTCATTTGAGCCCCTCCAGCCCTTTTGCTGTTCCCATTCCAGCTCTAGATAGTTCTCATTACACCAATGTACCCATTCTTTTTACTTCTCTCCCTCTCTTCACCTCATCCCTGCATGCTCCCAAGCAGCTCTTCAGTATCTCCCACCCCTACCCTACTATCCCTCTTCCTCCCCACCCCAGCCTCCTCCTTCACCTACTCAGATGCCACTCCCATCATGCACAACTGCTGCTGCTTGCAGTGTGGCTTCTGCTACCAGTGTGTGTGTGTGTGTGTGTGTGTGTGTGTGTGTGTGTGTGTGTGTTAATCTATTTTGGACAAATGCTGAAAGCTTATTTGTGTCAGTCTTTTTGTTGTGCCTATCTGCGCCTCAGCAGCTCCGCTATTTGGTGAACAGCAACTTCCCTTTTCATAATATTGTTGTCAACATATAAAAATATGTTTTAGTCTTTTTAATTTTAATAACTATAATATATTAACCAACATTTAATAAATGGTAAATATTGCTTACCATATATTACAGTGGCTCCCCAACTACTGAATTATGTAACAATTTACAATGTATCATTAGAATAATTCCACAACATCCCTATCATCCTACATCACAAATGCTTAACTGTAAGATATATGGATGAAATGGCATTTCTGCAGAGTGGAACAAAGTATAGCTTTAGTGTGCTTCAGAGTATCTGCCGGTTTGGGCAGTTTATTCCATTTAGTCCGACCCACCTTTATCTCTGCATTTTCTTCTGCAGTTGTAGCTGAAATGTTTTTGCAGTTCTCTAGAGCTCTACTAAATGATCTACACCATTTCTCCAGAAACCTATATTGACTCTTGTTTACAATCAGGAAACTCTCTGTAACTATTCATGCTAATACATGTAGACTGTCCGACATGATACATTGTGAATGATATATGTCTCAAATCTTAATGACAGTTCATCTTAGTTTCTTGTTCACATGATGTCATACCAAATGTCAATTTTTCCTTGCTCCATGAGGTGTGGTGCAGATCAGATGCTGGGCAAGACTGCATGGAATAAAGTATGCAAATTAGCAGGTACCATGAAGTGCAATGAAGCAGCTGTAGTCACCCCATATTGCAGAAATTCTGCGTCATCAGTAGGAGATTTCATGCACAAATGAGAAAAATCTCCCAATCAATATGCCAGTTGGAACATTGTTTATGTGGTTTCTGGTACGATGGTGCCCACACTACATATGATATGTCACCTTTCAGGTGTGTGTGCCAACTTTTAAGTATCTTCGATCACGATTCTTGAAATTATTTGTTGTTGTGGACCTGCTGTGCACTGCCACTGAACGTTGCTGTTTGACTATTTCATCTTGTTGTGATGTGTGGGTGATAGGAGAAGAGCTCTGATCTATTCAAGCTACTAAATGACAAACTCACTTCTGTGTGAGCTCTTCTATATTTACAACATAATCTTAACACTTTGCAAACTTGACTAGAACTTCTGGTGAACAGATCTTTTGTTATCTGTAGTTCTCAATTGGTAATGATACATATGTAATCAACATGACATTTCAGAGTGAGAGACAGATCTGCTCTTTGTCTGCAACTGTTTCGGCACTTACATTTTTGAACACACCCAAGCCACATCATCCAAAGAATAAGCATTCTGTAACAGGTGATGGAGAAGTTTATTCACTGCTGCACCTTGCCGATATCTGCAGTTGACGTCTTTTACAGCTCATCTGTATATCTAACATAGCAGGTCACGCACAGTGGGGTGTTCTACACACAATGTTACTATTTATTGGTTCCTGAAACTCCAATTGCTTTGTGACATAACATCAACTTAATTAAAATGAAATGGCTTTACATAATTTGCTGCAGTTGAAATGGTATAAACTTGCTTCAGTTTTAAACTCAATGATATATGGACAGTCTTTATGAGTGATGCATCTCAGGATAATTAACTTGATATCTCATTGTCCCAGAATTCTTCCTGAGAACTGGATTCACATTTTAAGCCCATTCAGCACATTGGGCATCAACAACAATGCCCAGTAAGCTAACTCTCATTCTTATATACCCCTTTTAAACAATGTGTTAGTTCTTAATGTTACATTTTTGATATTACAACTAAAAATTACAACATATCAGTTTGATGTACTACAAAATAGTTTCAAATGCACTTAACAGTTTTAGACGTACAATTCTGCCAAATTACAGTGTCATTACAGAAGTTTACATCAAATGTGTAAAACAAACAATGAATTTATTAGTTTTCTAAATTTCATGAAAATATAACTAGGTTGAACGTTCCTGCCATGTTTCTGATGTATATCTGATTAGATGTTTCAATCAGAACAAGTAATAGTTCAGTCCTTCAGATTAAAAGTACATTTTGACAATTATTGTGACATGTGGTAAGCTGCATTATGCTGCAAACTATTTTAATTACTATGGAAATTAAATACCTATATTACATATATTTTTATAGATTGACTGTAGTAGTTCAGATGTTATATCGTGTTCTTTTTTTTTTTTTTTTTTTTTTTTTTTTTTTTTTTTTTTTTTTTTTTTTTTTTTTTTTTTTTGCTAACAGATAAAAGTAACACTGTATTACATGATTTCATTATATGTTAATTACAACAGAATATTATAATTTCTGACATTCATATCAATTGACCTGATTCTATAAATCAGATGTTTTGATGTTTCATAGTAGTTGTTGTTGTGGTCTTCAGTCCTGAGACTGATTTGATGCATCTCTCCATGCTACTCTATCCTGTGCAAGCTGCTTCATCTCCCAGTACCTACTGCAACCTACATCCTTCTGAATCTGCTTAGTGGAGTCATCTCTTGGTCTCCCTCTACGATTTTTACCCTCCACGCTGCCCTCCAATACTAAATTGGTGATCCCTTGATGCCTCAGAACATGTCCTACCAACCGATCCCTTCTTCTGGTCAAGTTGTGCCACAAACTTCTCTTCTCCCCAATCCTATTCAATACTTCCTCTTAGTTATGTGATCTACCCATCTAATCTTCAGCATTCTTCTGTAGCACCACATTTCAAAAGCTTCTATTCTCTTCTTGTCCAAACTATTTATCACCCCTGTTTCACTTCCATACATGGCTACACTCCATACAAATACTTTCACAAATGACTTCCTGACACGTAAATCTATACTCGATGTTAACAAATTTCTCTTCTTCAGAAATGATTTCCTTGACACTGCCAGTCTACATTTTATATCCTCTCTACTTTGACCATCATCAGTTATTTTGCTCCCCAAATAGCAAAACTCCTTTACTACTTTAAGTGTCTTATTTCCTAATCTAATTCTCTCAGCATCACACAACTTAATTCGACTACATTCCATTATCCTCATTTTGCTTGTGTTGACATTCATCTTATATCCTCCTTTCAATACACTATCCATTCTGTTCAACTGCTCTTCCAAGTCCTTTGCTGTCTCTGACAGAATTACGATGTCATCGGTGAACCTCAAAGTTTTTATCTCTTCTCCATGGATTTTAATACCTACTACGAATTTTTCTGTTGTTTTCTTTACTCCTTGCTCAATATACAGATTGAACAACATCGGGGAGAGACTACAACCCTGTCTTACTCCCTTCCCAACTACTGCCTCCCTTTCATGTCCCTCGACTCTTATAACTGCCATCTGGTTTCTGTACAAATTGTAAATAGCCTTTCGATCCCTGTATTTTACCCCTGCCACCTTCAGAATTTGAAAGAGAGTATTCCAGTCAACATTGTCAAAAGCTTTCTCTAAGTCTACAAATGCTACAAATGTAGGTTTGCCCTTCCTTAATCTAGCTTCTAAGATAAGTCGTAGGGTCAGTATTGCCTCACATGTTCCAACATTTCTACGGAATCCAACCTGATCTTCCCCAAAGTCAGCTTCTACTAGTTTTTCCATTCGCCTGTAAAGAATTCGCGTTACTATTTTGCAGCTGTGACTTATTAAACTGATAGTTCACTATGCAGTTTGTAGTACCTTACCCGCATTCTTATTTTCCTATTCATTATTAAACCAACTCCTGCATTACCCCTATTTGATTTTGTGTTTATAACCCTGTGTTCACCTGACCAAAAGTCTTGTTCCTCCTGCCACCGAACTTCACTAATTCCCACTATATCTAACTTTAACCTATCCATTTCCCTTTTTAAATTTTCTAACCTACCTGCCCGATTAAGGGGTCTGACATTCCACGCTCTGATCCGTAGAACGCCAGTTTTCTTTCTCCTGATAACGACATTCTCTTGATTAGTCCCCGCCCGGAGATCTGAAAGGGGGACTATTTTACCTCCGGAATATTTTACCCAAAAGGACGTCATAATCATTTAATCATACAGTAAAGCTGCATGACCTCGGGACGTAGTTTCCCCTTGCTTTCAGCCGTTCCCAGTACCAGCACAGCAAGGCCGTTTTTGTTATTGTTACAAGGCCAGATCAGTCAATCATCGAAACTGTTGCCCCTGCAACTACTGAAAAGGCTGCTGCCCCTCTTCAGGAACCACACGTTTGTCTGGTCTCTCAACAGATACCCCTCCGTTGTGGTTGCACCTACGGTACGGCTATCTGTATCGCTGAGTCACGCAAGCCTCCCCACCAACGGCAATGTCCATGGTTCATGGGGGGGTTTCATAGTTATTTACATTTTATATCATTCTCAAGGTAAAGATTACTGGTTCCAACATCCTTCTGATATTATTATTATCATTCTGTTAATTGAAATTGGGATAATTACATGCCCTAATTGTACTAATAGTTGTGGTATTGATCAGTGCAATATGCTTCCAAGACTTGTTTGTTACATATCACACATTTAATAACTACGGTAAACAATATTTCTTGATTACACAAACACCTTTTGTCAACCTGAGTGGTCAGATGTCAAACATGTTATTCCATAGGACAGAGATGCTACACATCACAGTTTCAATTAACTGTTCAAACTACAAAATATTTTCATGGTGGAGATCATCATTCTCCAGTACTACAGACATTGTGGAACACATCACTTTACAAAAATAATGTTACACCACACTAGATAGATAATTTCTACAGTTACATACAATGTTTTCCAACTTTTTGTAAAATAATAAAAAGTACCAGCAAATATTTAGTTTTACTTTTCTCTTTTTTTTTAGGTCTGAAGGTAACCCTGGGAGATCAAAACTAGTCATGCTGAAAAAAAATATGCAACTAGAACTAAAAGTAAATGAGATTTTTTTTTTAATTATATGTATATCAAAAAGCTTGTTTGGCTCATTGTTATAAATGTACCATTATACAGTTTCAAATACAGCATTTTCTAGCTCTTACCCAGTTAATCTGTGATCTACATGCCTCATCAGCAAATTTCCACACTACCAGACTTCTCTCCTTGCACAAAATCGTGCAGTTATCTGCCGCTCATGTCTGCTTGAATGGTATCGTCCACCAAGCCGACTTCAAACTGCTACAACATGCCAGATTTCATCTCAAAAAGCTATCTCATCTACTCCTAAGCTGAACAGTGGTGTTTCCCTTCCTGTCCCTCTGCATCTCCCTAAAGTGTCACACCATCAACCACCACCCCTCTCCCGGAAACTGAACTTGGCCAACCTCCTTAACATCCCACAGCCTTCACTACTGCCTCCCAGACCAAGAATAACCCACAATCCCAAGAACCAGTCACAACAGTACAGTGTCCTTAATGTCTCATCTAAAGCACTATCCCCTGCTCAATTATCTGTATTATCTAAGGGCCTCACTTTCAGTCCTAAACCTGAATTTGATCATGCTGCTTTGGGGAAGGACCTACTTTCCTTCGCATGTAATATCCATCAGAAATTTCACTTTGTAATCCCAAAACCTTTCCAACAGCAAACCTGACATTGAACCCTGCCTCAAACAGTTCAGACCACAAACCCAAATTGGTCCACCACCACAACCTCAAATCATCCCTTAATTCCTCACATCCAGCACTGCTTCACAATCCCTCCTTGGGCCCCTACAACATGATCCTAAACTGTCCTCTGCAGAACTCCAGGCTCTATGTTCCCTACAAGCTGATGACTCCATCATTATCCTCCCAGCAGACAAAGGCTCTATCACCATAGTACATGACTGAAAGGAGTATGTTAGTGAAAGTCTATGCCAACTGTCTGACACATCTATACACCATCTGCCATCAAGATCCCATCCCTGTGATTCAAACTGACCTTCTGTCCCTTCTGAAAACCTCAGGCCCCCCAGAAAGACTAACACCTCAATCCACAGAACTTCTCACCCCATCCAAACCATGCACACCCACCTTTTACTTTTTTCTTAAGATCCACAAACCCAGTCATCCTGGCCGTCCTATAGTTACTAGCTTCAAAGCACCCAATGAATGTATATCTGCCTTAGTTGATCAGCACCTGCTCTTCCATCAAAGATGCCAACCATTTCCTACATCATCTCTAATCCATGCTTGTCCCTCTCCCTCCACACACCTTGCTTTTCACCATTGATACCGCCTCCCTCTATACGAATGTCTCCCACATACATGGTTTGTCTGCTAATGAACATTTCCTCAGTCAGTACCCACCTGATTCCAAATGTATGACATCCTTCCTACTCACCTTAATCAACTTCATACTTGGATCTTCTGAGTCTCATGAAGCACCCCTCACAAGTAAACAACCTATTCACCATAAACTGCAGTTCATGAGCACAC